>NW_028261386.1:4285901-4430901 GCF_051295495.1 Thamnophis sirtalis | reverse complement strand
GGAGATGTCACTAATTGAATGGTTGTACCTGTATGAAGAGAGGGAGGGAGAGAGGGAGAGGATTCTGAGATTGGTGAAATCACAAACAATGCAATACAATACAATAGCAGAGTTGGAAGGGACCTTGGAGGTCTTCTGGCCCAACCCCCTGCTAAAGCAGGAGACCCTATCCCATTCTAGAAAAGTGGCTGTCCAGTCTCTTCTTCAAAACCTCCAATGTTGGAGCACCCCAAATTTCTGGAGGAGAGTCATTCCACTGATTAATTGTTCTCACTGTCAGAAATTTTCTCTTTAGTTCCAAGTTGGTTCTCTCCTAGATTAGTTCCCATCCATTGTTCCTTGTCTGTTCTGACCTAGGCTTCCCCAGCAGAACGAAGCCGAGTCCTCGTCCCGATAAACTGCCTTTTATTTAATTGACAGTGAATTCCTCTCCAGCAAAGTCTTCCCTCACCCACCGTCTTTCAAGATAGTTCACAACTACCGACCTTTATCAGGATTGGAGAGTGGCCAGGCCCATATCTTTCAGACGCCCACAATAATGAATTAATTGTCTCCTGCAAACTCCACTCCCCTTTCATTCCCTATGAGAGGGCCATTCACCTATGGCTTTACTCTCAAGTCGACCCGTGTTCCTTAGCTATTCCCTTCGTCTGGCATTTCTGCGCATGTGCACACTGGGAACAGGCTCCAGCTGTCCGTCTGCCTCACTGATGTCTGACTCTGAAGGCAGCTGATAACTGTCAGACAGCCCTGGCCCCCTCTCTGCCTCCGACGCAGAGCCCTCATCAGAGCCTTCCCCAGACTCCAGGACTGGCCCATCTTCCTCCCCAACCTCCTCACTGTCTGAATATGCTGCCAGTTCTGCTGGCGGGCCATAACATTGCCAGACCCCAGGAGGAGAAATGGCACACTGTGAAGGGCAACATTTGAAAGTAGCTTCTCTTGGGACTATTTTGATACACACACACACACACACACACACACACACACACACACACACACACACAGAGGAAAGAAAGGAATTGAAGATGGATGAAAAGGAAAAGATGATGAAGAAAAATCAATGCACTTCTCCCAAGATCTACAGCCACGGCTGGGCTGCAAATGCACCAAAAGATATATTCGTCCATGCTACATACATTTTCCAAGAGAAAATTCAATACCCACTTTGACGCAGATACTTTCTGCACCCCAGCAGGAGGTAAAATTAGAAAATGTTGGCCTTTTTTTTTGGTATGTTTGGGTGTAACTGCCCTTATGTACCCCCACTTGGAGAATATGCCTTGATGGGAATTCACGCATCCTTATTTCATTATCTAAAAGTAGCTTTGGAATTTGTGCTTTCTATCACTAATTATATTTTGCCTACAGGTCATCTGTGTTTGCAGGTGTGTGTGATCTGGCATAGATGTAGAGCTTAGGTATGTGACAACACAGGTAGTCCTTGATTTATGACCGGTCGCTTAGCAACAGCACTTAGACTTAAGATACCGCTTCACTGTGCTTTTACAGCCCTCTCTAAGCGGTTTATAGAGTCAGCATATGGCCCTCAACAAGCTGAGGCCTCATTTTACCCACCTCGGAAGGATGGAAGGCTGAGTCAACCTTGAGCCGGTCAGGATCGAACTCCTAGCAGTGGGCAGAGTTAGATTGCAATAGCAATAGGACTTAGACTTATATACCGCTTCACAGTGCTTTTACAGCCCTCTCTAAATGGTTTAAAGAGTCAGCATTTGGCCCCAACAATCTGGGTCCTCATTTTACCGACCTCAGAAGCACGAAGGGCTGAGCCAACATTAAGCCGGTCAGGATCAAAGGAATCGAACTGCTGGCTGTTGGCAGAGTTAAGCCTGCAATGCTGCATTCTAACCACTGGACCATCACAGCACTTAACACCCATTTGAAGTTATCACAGATCTACCTTGAGGGGGTTCATAGGACCAGGATTTGAAATGTCAACACTTAAGCTCCTCCTCCAAAGTCACATGACTGATCTTCACGCTCTCACAATGTAGCTTCTTTTTTAGCCATTTGTAGCATCCTGTGGTCACGTGATTGCTTTTTGAGATAGTTTCTGAAAACTGGTACTTCCGATTTTGGCACCCATAGCAAACAACAGGTTTGCTTAACAACCACGGTGTTAGTATAACAACTGTGGCGGCCATTTTGCCGTGTTCGCTTAACAACTGCTGCAATAAAAAAGGCTATAAAATTCAAAATATAGGGACGTGGTGGCTCAGTGGCTAAGACACTGAGCTTGTCAATCAGAAAGGTCGGCAGTTTGGCGGTTCAAATCCCTAGCGTCACGTAATGGAGTGAGCTCCCGTTACTTGTCCCAGCTTTTGCCAACCGAGCAGTTCGAAAGCATGAAAAAATGCAAGTAGAAAAATAGGAACCACCTTTGGTGGGAAGGTAACAGCGTTCTGCGTGCTTTCAACATTTAGTCATGCCGGCCACATGACCACAGAGACGTCTTCAGACAGAGCTGGTTCTTTGGCTTTGTAACAGAGATGAGCACCGCCCCCTAGACTCGGGAATGACTAGCACATCGTATGTGCAAGGGAAAGCTTTACCTTTATGACTCATAATGGGCAGCTTTCATCATGGTCATATGTTGAGGACTTAGCCGTATTGATATTTCTTGCATCAAAACACCAAAACAATGCTAATCTTATTGCTAAAAAACAACAGCCGCAATTAATATTTCTAATCTTTATTTTTATGAAAAAAGAAATCTCATACACTGGTGGAAAAACTATTGAGTCAATTTGAAATATAAAAGATTACTCTAATTCACTAGTAATTTTAGTTTAAATATTTTGTCACTGAATTTACTAATTCAACATTGTTATTTCACCTCCGAATGTACTTTCGTTTGTAAACTGCCCAGAATTGCTTTGATAGTGAAATGGACAGCATCTAAATTTGATAAATAAAAAATGAAAAAAAAAATTCTTTGACAATCTTATTTCATCAAGGCTGCAATCCTCGCAACATACTGTATATGCTCAGTTATCATTCTTAATTAATTTAAATATCTACTATGGAAAGCACTTTTAATTATTAACTGAAACACTACTTTAATTTTTAAGGTCAATAAATCTATATAGAAAAGTGTTTATCAGTCAAGGCATCTACACGTATGACATCACACACAAATACAAAGGCATAAGACTCTATTTTATTGACTACATTCGTGTGTGTGTTTGCACACATTTGTGAGTGATGGTTCCAAGACAATGAATATAGCATGTTGTGTTATTACATACACGGACACGTGTGACTTATACAAAATAACCTCCGCTGGAAGACTGAGCACACCATGCTAGTAAATCCACTTGATGGGATTTTAATTTCCAATGATCTCCTGAATAAAAACAAGTGAATTGGTCTTTCCTTTGTTAGATTTATCCTGGACCTAAATTCTATGGGATGTCAGGCCTCTTCAAATCCCTATCAGAAAAAATAATTATAATAATATATTAAAAGCTCTGGACTAAAAGTTCACAAGTGTTTATCAGTTTAGAGCAGAGGTCGTCAAACTTGGGCACTTTAAGACTTGTGGACTTCAACTCCCAGAATCCATCCAAACCATCATCCATCCATCCATCCATTCCCTCCATCATCTATCTATCCATCCATCCATCCATCATCCATCCAATCCATCCATCATCCATCCATCACCCATCCAATCCATCATGCATCCATCCAATCATCCATCCATTGGAATGCAGTGCCAGTGGTGAGCCTTTTTTCATCAAGCAAATTGCTTTGGCATCCCTCCATCCATCCATCCCTCCATCCAATCCATCATCCTTCCCTCCCTCTGATCCATCCACCCATCCTCCATCCAATCCATCATCCATCCAATCCATCCATCATCTATCCATCCATCATCCATCCAACCCAATCCATCCATCATCTATCCATCCATCCATCCATCATCCATCCATCCATCATCCCTCCATCCAATCCATCATCCATCCATCCAATCCAATCATCCATCCATCCAATCCATCATCCATCCATCCAATCCATCATCCATCCAATCCATCCATCATCCATCCATCCAATCCATCATCCATCCATCCAATCCATCATCCATCCATCCCATCCATCCATCCATCATCCATCCATCCAATCCATCATCCATCCATCCAATCCATCATCCATCCATCCAATCCATCCATCATCCATCCATTCCATCCATCATCCCTCCCTCCAATCCATCCATCCATCCATCCATCCATCCATCCATCCATCCATCCATCCATTCAATCCATCCATCCATCCTTCCATCCAATCCATTATCCATCCTTCCATCCAATCCATCCATCCATTCTTCCATCCAATCCATTATCCATCCTTCCATTCAATCCATCATCCATCCATCCAATCATCCATCCATTGGGATGCAGTGCCAGTGGTGAGCCTTTTTTCATCAAGCAAATTGCTTTGGCATCCATCCATCCATCCATCCATCCATCCATCCATCCCATCCGTCCATCCATCGGGATGCAGTGTCAGTGGTGATCTTTGGCAACAGTCTTGCCCTGCCAGAATGATGACTTCGTGCCCACTGTGTTCTTGAAGATCCCAGAGGAAAGAGCCTGATGGAATTAACATGGCTCATCTTGAGGGAAGTTCAGAAAGGAGGGGGGGGGGAGAGTAGGAGAAAAATGTTGTCCTGTGTCCCAATGTGATCATGGATGGCAGCTTCCTCAGGTTCTTCTCCATCAAATGGACAGACACCACTTTGGCTCCCCTGAGTGAGGTCTGTAGGGTGGTGGGACTATCCGTACATGAGAAGGTCTCCCACATTCCAGAACCTGCCAAGGTGTCCTTTGGATTACTAGGCTTGATGTCCTTCTTCTAGGCGGACCTGCTTGCCAAACAGTGACCGATACAGTTCTGTCCTGGAGGGGAGGGAGAGACAAGAGGCAGGGAAAGGCAAACAATTTGAAGTCATGAGAAGTTATTCAAGTTGGTAAGCCTAGCTCATTCCAGAGCCAGGAAAAAGCAAGGAAAGCAACAAAATGAAGTCAATAAAATAAGGAGGAGAAAGAGAGATCGGTCTCCAGAGGTTTCGGCACCTGGCCCCGTTATATGTGGGATAAACAGGATTGGAACTGGTTAATTCTTGTTGCTCAAATTCTCGGCAACCTTCCAGGGTTGCAGAGGCAAGACTGAACAATCAAAATATCTTCCAGATATAAATGCACCAACAGTCTGTAGAGACACTCAAGTCATCCAGGTTATGGTTGTCCCGAAGGAGATTGTCCTGGATCTGGATGACTCAAAATCTCGACAGACTTTTTTTCGGAGTACAAGACGCACCAAGATTTTGAAGAGGGAAATTAAAAAAAAAACTTTTTGCACTCTGCAGACCTCCCCAAAATGGCCCATTTTTTCTTCAAAAAAAAGGGCATGAATAGCCTTTAGAAGGCTTGTAGAATGCTCCTGGGGTGGGCAAAAACGAGCAAAAAATGGCCCGTTTTTCGCAAAAACTGGTGCGTTTTTTTGTCAAAAAAAGTGCCTGCATAGCCTTTAGGGGGCTTATAGAGAGTTCCTGGGGGCTGGGGCAGAATTGAGCAAAAACCAGTCAGTTTTTCACTCACTTCTGCCCTCCCCAGCCCCCAGGAGCACTCAGCAAGCCTCCTAAAAGCTATGCACAGCCATTTTGGTGAAGGGGACGGGGTTTCGGGAGGCCAAAAATGCTGTATTAAGTGTATAAGACGCACCCAGATTTTCAGCCTCTTTGTTGAGTGAAAAAGGTGCGTCTTATATTCCGAAAAATACAGTATACAATTTGGGATGAACACACCTTTGAATGGTGTGGGAGTAGGAATGGATGTCTGGGGGGGTTGGGGGAGTGCATACTACAGGAATCAGGAGCACCACTCAGGTGACCCTGAGGATACAGATAAACCTCCAAGTGCTTCAAGGACCCTCTAAAGGGATGGGAATGACCAGCTGTCTGCAAGAAATATAAATCCTTCCATTCTCCACTATCCAGTCAGAGCTGAAGAAGCTTCTTGGATGAGAAGTGAAACGTCTTCAAAACAAAAAACAAGAAAGTCCAGTTGCTTCCTGAAAAAGCACCTTTGGGATAACAAGCTACCTGTAACTCTAACCAAGGGTTCCACCACAAATGCGCATATGTCAAAACCGCGTGTGACTAAACCGCGGTGACAAAACCGCGCTGTCAAAACCGCGGAGACGAATGAGCGCTGAAGCGCCCTGACAACAGCGCGCCGACCGAAGCGCACTGTAACATAACCCTAAACCTAACCCTAACCCTAAACGTTACCTTAAGTTAAATTGCGCTTCTGTCGGCGCGCTGTTGTCAGCGCGCTTTTGACATCGCGGTTTTAGCGCCGCGGTGTTGTCGGCGCGCTTTTGACGTTCGCAGTTATGTCGTGCCACGTAACCAAGTGCTGACTGTTAGTTGAGAAGATTCTTATGCAGAGGCTATGCAGGCAGTCCTCGACTTACAACAATGCATTCTGTGACCGCTTTACAACAGCACTGAGAAAAGTGACCTATGACTGCTTTTCACACGTATGACAGTTACAGCATCCCTGTGGTCATGCAATCAAAATTTGGACGCTTGGCCACAGGCATGTACTTATGAAGGTTGCACTGACCCCAGCTTCACTTAACAACCGTGTTACTAACTTAACAACTGCGGCAAGAACGGTCGTCAAAGAGGGCAAGTTCCAGTTCCTATATTCTATGACATGCCATTTCCTTCTTCTTTTTTAATGTAATTTCCCAAAACATTTTCCAGATAACTATAGAATTTCCTTCTACTGTGGTTTCATTCAAATACTGTCTGTGTTTAACCCTACTTAACTCTTCAGGAATCAGCCAAGATTGAGTTGTGTTGCTTCCTAGTTGGACAAATGAAAGAAGAATGGCAGTCAAGAAGAGACAAGGGAAGAGCTAAGCAGAAAACCACAAGAGGAGACTATACTCTCTCCCAGATAAGCAGGGATTAACACCAGGCAAACAATCAAGCAGAAAACAAAACCCTAATGAAAAGACTACCAAGGAGAAAATATTTTACAAAATATATATATATATATACACACCTTCACCAATACTGGCAGGGCAAGATCCAGAGACATTCTGAACAAATGGGGCTATCTGATGAGTTCTGCACTTTGCGATTGTGGTGACAATGACACATATGTACGTATATCTGGTCTTAGCGCCCCGATCAGTGTACACTTGAGGAATTCATGGCAGTGCGACGGAACACAATTAAATGTTGCTGGTTTCTGGGCAAGAGCTGTTTAATTTGTACCTATTTTAATCTTGTATTTTAAATGTTTATGTCATCTGGTATGCCCTTATTTTAATTGGGATGCTTCTGACATGAATAAACGCAGCCCCCAGCCCCCTGAAACCCTGTTGCTGTAGGCGCCTTCTGAAGGGATTGGAGGGGGGGGGGAGGAAAAGTAACTTCTCAAGGACAATTTTATACAAGGCAGGACCTGCCATGGACGTCATCCGGTTCTTCAAGGAAAAGGGCCACCCGATAATTAAAAATGCATCTTTTATTAATAAACATCAGGACTGCAGAGACCTTGCATGGCATCTCTCTCTCTCTCTCTCCTCTCACTCTTTCTCTCTCTCCTCTCTCCTTTTTCTCTCTCCTCTCACTCATTCCTCTTTCCCCTTTCTCTCTCCTCTCTCCCTCGTTCCCTCTTCTTTCCCCTCAAACACTTTCTCTCTCCCTCTCTCTTCTCATTCTCTTTACACTTTCCCCTCACACACTTTTTCTCTCCCCCCTTCTCTCTCTTCTCATTCTCATTCCTCTTTCCCCTCACACGCTTTTTCTCTCTTCCCTTCCTCTCTCCTCTCTCTTCTCACTCTCATTCCTCTTTCCCCTCACGATTTTTCTCTCTCCTCTCTTCTCATTCCTCTCTTACCTCACCTGCTTTTTCTCTCCCCCTTTCTCTCTCCCTCTCCCTTCTCATTCCTCTTTCCCCTCACACTTTTTTCTCCCTTTCCCCCTCCTCTCTCTCTTTTTCTCTCCTCTGTTCCTTCTCACTCATTCCTCTTTCCCCTCATACACTTTTTCTCTCCCCTCCCTCCCTTCTCATTCTCATTCCTCTTTCCCCTCACCCGCTTTCTCTCTCCCCCCTTTCTCTCTCCCTCTCCCTTCTCATTCCTCTTTCCCCTCACACACTTTTTCTCCCCCCCTTTCTCTCTTCTCTTTTTCTGTCTCCTCTCTCCCTCTCTTTTCTCACTGATTCCTCTTTCTCCCTCACACACTTTTTCTCCCCCCCTTCTCACTTTCTCTCATCTCTTTTTCTCACTTTCTCTCTCCTCTCTTTCTCTCCTCACTTGCTTCCCTCTCTCCTCTCTCTCCTTTTCACTTTCTCTCTCCTCTCACTCTTTCCTCCCTCTCCCCTCTCTCTCCCTTTCCCCTCTCACATGCTCTTTTTCTCTCTTCCCTTTTTCTCCTCTCTCACTCTTTCCTCTCTCATCTTTCTCTCCCATCTTCTCTCTCCTCTCCCACTCTTTCTCTCTCTCCTCTCAATCGTCTCTCTTTCCCCTCTCTTTCTCTCTCTCCCTTTCTCTCCCCCGTCTCTCTCTCTCTCTCTCTCTCTCACACACACACACACACACACACACACACACACACACACACACGGCCTCCCAATATGTAAATACGACACGAGCCTTAGATCCCATCTCTCTGGGGACTGAAGGTTTTTTTTGTTCCTCCTCGAAGTTTGCCCTTTCCAAACAAGGCTTTTCATGGAAGGAACAAGATTGAATATTTTAATAGGAATGTATGAGAACCGGGGCGATGAAAGGACGGGCGATTCAATCAGCCAGGTTGTATGGGATTGTAATTTCGTTTTCATATATGTTATCCTTTCTTCCCCGAGACTGACATAATACTTGAAGGAGAGACAATCAACTCAAGCCCGCAACGATGTTCAAATTGATTGCGGTTTTGGACTAGCGGAATGTTGCTCGCCGAATTAAAATAAAAATTGGTTTGTTTTGGAGGGGGTGGGGAGGAGAAAGTTACGTGCGATAAAGAAGTGGTCAGAGGTCCGAATAGGGCCAGGAAGGTACTGTAGAACAGATTCGGAAAAACAACAGTTGTGCAGGTATCACAGATGCTAAACATATAAATATACAATTGGAGATACTATTTAGGTCAGGGGTATCCAAGCCTGGGGACTTTAAGGCTTGTGGACTTCAACTCCCAGAATCCCCCAGACAGCCAAATGTCGGACTGGTGGACTTCAACTCCCAGAATTCCCCAGACAGCCAAATGTCGGACTGCTGGACTTCCACTCCCAGAATTCCCCAGCCAGCATAGCGTGGAAGTCCACCAGTCCGACATTTGGCTGTCTGGGGAATTCTGAGAGTTGAAGTCCATAAGTTTTAAAGTAACCAAACTGGGACACCTCCGACTTGGGATAGCTGTCCAAAATTCCTAAAGAGCCCACAGATAATTTGCAACGCATAAGGTCAATAATCTTCAGGAATTTATGAATTTAGCCGAGACTGGTTTTAAAATCCTCCATTTCCTAAAAATGTTTTCTTCCATTGCAAGTACTCGGTTTGTATGTTTTATCGTGGCACGGAAAGAGGTGCACCCATTTGCCGAGAATAATTCAAACATTATTCATAGGAAGCAATCCCCAACAAACGACATACTGCGCAAACAAGGCATGCTTTCTATTTCAAAGCTAATGAAATCTGGATACAAGGTACTTCCAAAATCACTCAGAGCAGCAATGCTAGAATTTTAAAAAAAAATGTGGACAGACCCAATCCTCTCAACTTAAAAAATAAACAAGGGTGCAGGAAGGAGAGAAAAATCCTCTCTTTGTTCTGACCTGAGAGCGTGAAGCAAACTCCTCGTCCCGACAAAAAACCCTTTTATTAATTGACTGTGAATTCTGCTCATTCACATCCAGCAAAAGTCTTTCAAAGGAGGATTTACAGTCACAGACCTTATCTGGCTTGGAGAGCTGCCAGGCCGAGAGCTGCAAAACTTGGCAAGGAGCCTCGGAGAGTCACAAACCAATTAAGGGAACTAATTGTCTCCTGCAAACTCCACTCCCCTTTCGCTCCTCTTTTATTTCCTCTGGGAGGGGCCATTCATCGTCCACCTGTGGCCTTACTCCCAAGTCGACCCTTGTTCCTTAGCTGTTCCCTTCTCTTGGCAACTTTGCACATGTGCACACTGGGAACAGGCTCCAGCTGTTCGTCTGCCTCACTGCTGTCTGACTCTGAAGGCAGCTGATAACTGTCAGACGGCTCTGGCCCCCTCTCTGCCTCTGATACAGAGCCCCCATCAGAGCCTTCCCCAGACTCCAGGACTGGCCCATCTTCCTCCCCAACCTCCTCACTGTCCGAATCTGCTGCCAGCTCTGCTGGTGGGCCACAGCACCATTTTGCAGGCAACTCCCATTTCCAAACTGAATCTGGAAAGGAAGAATTCTATGTTTGCTTGTTTGCCCTCTCTCTGCTGCAGTGACTTTGGGTGGCTTACAAAATGACAAAAAGATAATACTAAAACAATTAAAATTAAGAAGATTAAAAAAGAAACCATAGGGATTATATTGGGGAAGGGAGGAGATGTGGAAAGGAAAGAATGGGATCTTCCGGAATATATATATATATATATATATATATATATATATATATGTATGTATGTATGTATGTATGTATGTATGTATGTATGTATGTATGTATGTATGTATGCATGCATGTATGTATATAAATAAAACTTTATTTTTAACTTCTTCAATCAAGTCCAAGGTAACAATTATGAAATTCTAGTCTAGGTTAGTGATGGAGTGACCAAACAGGAACATGCGTGCATGTACATGCATGTGCTGGAAACCCAAAGAACAGCTGGCCAGTGAGCATGCATGTGCCAGCCAGCTAGTCTTCAGGTTTCTGGTCCATGCATGCCTTTTTTTTGGCCATTTTGCAGGCCTTTTTCAGGCCACGAAAAATGGCTTGAAAAACGGCCGGAAAAAGTCCTGGTTTTTGGCCATTTGGGGGGCTGTTTTCAGGAGCTCCAGCACCCACGAAGATCAGCTGGCCAGTGTATATGTGCACTCTGGAAGCCGGAAGAGCAACTGGCGATGGCACATGTGCCCATGGAGAGGGCTCTGCGTATTACCTGTGGCACACGTGCCATAGGTTTGCAATCACAGGTCTAGATCAGCCAGTTGGCTATCTAAAGGTTTTTAAATCTGGGCTGATAGCAGCAATATTTCTTACAATCATAAACTGGGAATCTTTGAATATCAACGTGTTTCTTTGAGGCATAATTTAGCCGTGTTTCATTCCCTGAAGAGAAAGAAACTGAACACATTTTATGATAGTTAAATATTTTCCAGTTGTTTTACAGTTGGAAAAAGACTCAGCTATATGCTGCGTGGTAGGAGAAATCCTTTTATAGGCCTACATGTCTGCCTGTAGGAAACAGTACAAAACTCTGAAAAATCAAGCAGTGTTAAGTGAATCACTTAAATTGATGTTAAGTTACTAACATTAATCTGGCTTCCCCCCACTGACTTTGCTACTCAGAAGGTCGCAAAAGGGGATCACGTGACCTTGGGATACGGCCACCGTCATGAATACAGGCTGATTGCTGAGCGTCCGAATTTTGATCATGTGTCCATGGAGATAGCATACTAAAAAGCAGAGACATCACCCTGCCAACAAAAGTGCATCTAGTCAAGGCTGTGGTTTTCCCAGTCGCAATGGATGGCTGTGAAGGTTGGACCATAATCAAGGCTGAGTGCCAAAGAATGGAGGCCTCTGAACTCTGGTGCTGGAGAAGACTCCTGCAAGTCCCTTGGACTGTGAGGCCATCCAACCGGTCAGTCCTAGAGGAGATCAACCTTGACTGCTCTTTAGAAGGCCAGAACCTGAAGAGGAAACTCAAATACTTTGGCCACCTAATGAGAAGGAAGGACTCCCTGGAGAAGAGCCTCATGCTGGGAAAGACTGAGGACAAAAGAAGAAGAAGGGGATGGCAGAGAAGGAGGTGGCTGGATGGAGTCACCGAAGCATCAGGTGTGAGCTTGAATGGACTCCAGAGGATGGTAGACGACAGGAAGGCCTGGAGGAACGTGGTCCATGGAGTCACAATGAGTCAGACACGACTTTGCAACTAACAACAATAATCCTGGGGATGATGCAACGGTCGTAAGTGTGAAAAATGGACATAAGTCCCCCTTTTCAGCGCCGTTGCAACTATGAATGGTTGTAAGTCAAGAACTGCCTGTATTTTAATGGATGAGGGCAGGGGTCTCCAACCTTGGCAACTTTAAGCCTGGAAGAGCTTTGCTGGCTGGGGAATCCTGGAAATTGAAGTCCTCCAGGCTTAAAGTTGCCAAGGTTGGAGACCCCTGGATTACAGCCACCCATTAAGTTAAGTTTACTTTATTGTTATTGTACCTCGTACAAGGAAATTAAATGCCATCTTCTGTGTACATCACACATAAGGAAACTATAAAAGAAATTAAACAAAAGAACGCATCCTTCACATTCCCCTTGAGTTCTGGTTTACAAAATGTCAGAAATACACAGGGCAGGAAACTAAGTGAGGTCTGAATCAGTAGAATTATTGCATTCTTAAAGAGACTGAAACAGTGGTGGGTTCTGGCTGGTACAGGCGTACCGGTAGTAGCCGGGAACAGCGGTCACTGCAACGGTACGGTGGCTCGTTTGGCCCACCCGCCTGCGTTCCATACCTGTTTTTAAGGCAACCGGCCAATTGCGCACATGCGCACAGCATATGGCACCTGCACGACCTCCGACAAGCAGTTGGGTGTCGTAGGGGCGGTGGAGTGCGCAAATGCGTCGGGCACGACCAGGACGCCTGGCCCCATGCGCAGCGTACCGGTAGGGACGGGGAGAGGAACCCACCACTCAACTGAAACAATTGCTTCTAACTGCATACAGGTAGTCCTTGACATACGACCATAACGGAGCCCTGTCCATTATGGCTGTAATGTCATAACGGTTTCAAAATGGGTTGGTCACCCGAGCAGCACAATTTTACGATTTGTTCTTTGTGTGTGTGTGTGGTGTTTTTTTCCCCAATGGTTATAAATGTAGCCGTGTTGCCGAAGTTCAGTCATGGGACTGCAAAGGAGCTCCAACCATCCGAATTTCGAATCAGGGTCGTCAGTCCTCTTTTACAGATCGGTCGTAACTTCAAACAGTTGCTAAGTGACCGGGCATAAGTTGTGTTCTACCCATACGGAGAGCAAATCTTTGATTTATTAGCAGGACTGCACCTTTAACTAGCTTAGAAGACTAGCAATGGTTCACTTGTTTTTAGTTTTCGTGAGGGGGGGGGAGGGGAGGTGGTTGGTCCTCTCCACCAATTTGCCAATCGTTTCCTGTCCAGACAATAAAGGGGTAGGGGATCATGAGTAGCCAGGAGGGGTGAGGGGAGGAAGAAAAGAAGGAGTAATAAGATCACCCAAAGGCCAGGAGTAACTTACAAGATCCCGTAATTGCTGGGGCTTTCAACTGGGTGGAAGGCCCGGGGTTGAATCGAGAAACTCGCCTGAATTAAAATTTAACTTTATCACAATCTGCGAAAGCAAGTAATGAGCAGTAACATTTTTATTTCTTTTAAACTGTCATTTTAGGCTGAGCTGGGAATAATTACCTATTTCCACTGCAGGAAGGTTTTATCACCCCGAGTGAGGCATTTTCTAATTTAATATTTTTATTATATTATCATAAAACCTGGTTTCAAGGAGAGGCGGGGAAAGTTATCGTGAGCCACTGGCTGTAAAACTCAGTGAGTGCCTGGGCTTAATTATTCATGTCACTGTTTCTCAACCTTGGCAGTTTGAAGAGGTGGGGACTTCAACTCCCAGAATTCCCCTGCCAGAAACATGTGGATTTCAACTCCCAGAATTCTGGGAGTTGAAGTCCACACATCTTCAAACTGCCAAGGTTGAGAAACACTGATTTATGCCTTTCTTAAAAGACAGAGGAGAAAAATGGACCAATTACCTGCATAGAGGCACTCTTGACATGCCCCACAGCAGAGAGAGGATGTAGAAAGATTAAAGGAGGGGAAAGTTTTCCGGCAATTTAGGAAACTAGCAAGGAAACTGAAAGGCAGTTTGGTGTAGTGGTTAAGATACTGGACTAGAAATCAGGAGCTGGTGAGTTCTAGTTCTGCCTTAGCTATAAAAGCCAGCAGGGTAACTTTGGGCCGATCACCAGGAGATGGTGAGTTCTAGTCTCACTTAACAACTGTGGTCATAATTTGAGGACTATCTGTTTTCTAAGTTTTCTAAAGCTGGCTGCTTTTGTGGATTTCTCTCCCCTCAGATTTTAAATGTTGTTCAGACAAAGCGGAGACTTTCTTCCTCGGGAATACAATCTGCTTACTTTCCGTTTTCCTTTCTGCTTGCACTCTTCCCATCTCTTGAAATTTATATCCAGGCTCTGGCCTAAATCTATTCCTTCCCATAAATCCTCTGGTTCATTGATCTCCTTTCGTCTTTGCATTTTCAGACAAAGGGCGTGAAGACTTGGGAACGCACCGAACTCCACTTGCAGAATGTGCATGTGGCAGTGTCCCTTCATCTGCCGACGCGGCTTGGGATAATCATCACACCCACAGAAGGCAATTAAGACTTTCGATTATTACTCGGGATGAGTTTTTTTTTAACGCATTTTAAAAATGCGAACGGAGACGGATCTTGGTTTTTTTTGTTGTTGATTTGTTAGTGATTCTTAGGTAGGGTTGGGCTTCAAAAATTTTAGCAAAGGATTCTCTGTCCAGTTGCTGGGTGGGCGTGGCCTAGTCGGCCTCCTGCACCACTGCAGGGAGCGTTTTTGCCCTCCCAGAGCTCTGGAGGCTTTCCTTGAGCCTCCGGGAGGGGGAAAACGGCCTCCCTAGGCTCCGGAAACCCCTTCCTGAACTGCTGGTAGGCCTGTTTTTTGCCCTCCCCGGAGTCTCTGCGCCCGCTCTGCACTTACCTGCATCCAAAACGGGCGCATGGGGACTCCTGGGATGGGTGGGGTGGGCGGGGCCAGCCAGGAGTGGGATTTGGAGGTTCTCCAAACTGCACAGCATCTTAGCTAGAGGTTCTTCAGAACTGCTGCGAATCCCTAGTAGCCCAACTTAGGCCATTATGTTCCCATACTTTTGGAACAAGGCAGAACGATTAAGCCAACTTCCAACTGTGGTTTATAAACCCAGTCTGTTCTGAAAACTTCCCACACCTTTTCCCACTTCAAATGAACTAGGGAACAATGATTAACTGAACCTGGGCTTGTTCTTCAACTCATGGGCAGAATGCCTCTGTTTGTGTATCTTAATTTGGGGATTCAGTTCGTTAAACGCAAATCAGAAGCCAAGTTTCAAGATGAAATAACTAACATGGGACAGGAACACCGAGGGTGATGATTGCTATGCTTGGAAAGGAAAATGTGCAAAAAGTACTCTCTCTGCCTTTTAACTTTGCAATTATTCTTTTTAACCCTGTTTTAATTTTGTTTTTAACTTTGGCTTTTATATCATTTTGTCATTTTATCTGAAAACTGCCACAATTCATGCCAAGTGTGACAGGCAGCACAGAAATTGATGGATGGATGGATGGATGGATGGACAGACAGACAGACAGACAGACAACTTAGTTTGCTTGCCCAAGCTAGAGAAGACAGATTAAAACTTTTTGAAACTTGTCTTATCTCACTTGCCATTCTAGATTATATTTAGATCATTAATCGCTGTTTCTGTTTTATGTTTAGAATTTATCTATTCTCTGTCAAAATTTAATATAAGCTAAATTAAACTCTCCATATTAAAAAATGTAGCTTTAAATGTAGTTTGACATCTCTAGTCTAGAATTATATATTATAAAAACATTGAATCCCTGTGTTAATACCACTTTATAAGGCCACACTTGGAATACTGCATCCAGTTTTGGTCACCACAATGTAGAAAAGATGTGGAGACTCTAGAAAGAGTGCAGAGAAGAGCAACAAAGAGGATTAGGGGACTGGAGGCTAAAACATATGAAGAACGGTTGCAGGAACTGGGTAGTTTAATGAAAAGTAGGACTAGGGGAGACATTATAGCAGTCTTTCAATATCTCAGGGGTTGCCACAAAGAGGGAGTCAAACTATTCTCCAAGACACCTGAAGGCAGGACACGAAGCAATTGGATGGAAACTAATCAGGGAGAGAAGCAACCTGGGAATTAAGGAGAAATTTCCTGACAGTGATAACAATTAATCAGTGCCTCCAGAAGTTGTGGGTGCTCCAACCCTGGTTAACCCTTAGTTCCAAGTTCTCTTCCAGACCTGGATAGCCCAAATAATGACAACGGACAATTTTTCACAAATTCACCAGTAAGTCTAGGTTCCTATGATTCCTAAATATAAACTAGATCAGGTTGGTTTCATGGGTGCCAAGGATGGCCCCCGTTTGTCAACAGGACCCTAAGTGAAAGCCATTTAGTTATGTTCACCACCCAAAGCACTGTTTCTCCACCTTGGTAGCTTTAAGATGGGTAGACTTCAACTCCCAGAATCCCCCAGGCATGCATGCTTAAAGATAAGATGAGTTGAGTTGGGTGGGCTGGGTTGGGTTGGGCCAGGCCAAGCTAAGCCCTGGGTCTCAGCCAGTGGTAAGGACACCTCCAACACATAAGGGATGAAGTAAATTTTCCTCCACCTGTTTCCAATTCACCTGTCTTGCCCAAGTTGAAAAGAAAAGGAAATGAACACTAGGTGGCAATCTCACCCTCATGAAGCCACAGCAGCTGCAAAAATACACACACACACACACACACACACACACACTCCAAAAAAGAGGGTGGGGGTAATGTTAGAAGCCTATGCATACACATTCACAAGAGAAATCCACTGAAGAATGTGGTCAAAACACGGGCAGTAAATTAATCCATAAACCTGCCGAGCCCTATGGGAATCTCTAGCTTTCCCAAAGGAAGGCTGATCTTCCTGGCCCCATACAAATCTACTCTTGCAGATCCCCAGAGTGGAGCCCCGAACTCCGACTGTCCAGACCTCCTGCTTGGATGAAGAATAAGATTGATATGAACCCTGTGAAAAGAGAAACGGGGAAAGGAGGGGACCCTTATATTCCAATGACGATGCGCAAAGCGGAAGGGTTGCTCATGCCAAGTGCTTTCCCCCCTCCAATCCGTTGCCCTTCACGCTCCGTGCATTTTCACCCTCCAACGTGTCTCTCGTCCCGCCCCAGAGCTATGATCTCTCCGCCGGCTGGGCTACGGGGCACCTGAGCTGCCGTCCCATTCTAATTATAGACTTGCACATGGCCATTCTTAAAATTGTCTGCTTCTTTTCACTGCTTTGGGGAGGGGGGGGCTCCTGGGGGGACCGGGAGACTGAGGCAAAGGACTGTTGGTTTGCTTCCTTCCCCCTGTTGTGGCCCGTCAGCGGATCTGGCAGCATATTCGGAGAGTGAGGAGGTTGGGGAGGAAGATGGGCCAGTCCTGGAGTCTGGGGAAGGCTCTGAGGAGGGCTCTGCGTCAGAGGCAGAGAGGGGGCCAGAGCCGTATGCCAGTTTTCAGCTGCCTTCGGATTTGGGGGGGGGGGTATTAATAAACCCACTAAACTACAGTCATGTGTGCATGTGTGTGAGGGGGACAGCATTTATGGTGCCTTAACCACTAGACCACACTAATCTATATAGCCGTGGGGCACGCAGAGCCCTCTCTGCGGACATGTGAGTCGTCGCCCCCGTTGAGCTATACCACGCATGCGCCTCCCCCTGACCAGCTGACTTTCAGGTCTCTGCCGTGCATGCGCAGAGGGCAGGGTGCATGCGGCAGTTGTTTCTACATGCACAGGAGGGAGGGGAGGGTGCGGCCCATTTTTGCTCCCAGGAGGCTGCAGGAAAGCTTACTAGGCCCAAAATGGGGCCCGGGTGATGGTGGTGGTGTGGCCTGCCCCTGGCTCATTTTTTGCTCCCAGGAGGCTGTGGGGAGGCCAACTAGGCCCTTTACGAGTTGTGGGGAGGGTGGGGTGTGTGTGGCACGGCCCCCTCACAGCCTGTTTTTGCTCCCAGGAGGCTGCAGGGAGGCCTACTAGGCCCAAAACGGGGCGCAGGTTGTGCACGAGCATCACTGCTATACAGAATACAGAAATTAATCACCCTTGGCTGGGCCCTGCAAGGATCTGCCTTTGTCCTGACCTATACCAAACAGGGAGCTGTCACTTGGAAACACGGGGTAGTCCTTGACTTACAACAGTTCCATTTAGTGACTGTTCGAACTTAAAACGGCACTGAGAAAGTGACTTATGACCATTTTTCACATGTCCAAGTTTTGACGATCCCAACGGTCAAATTCAGATGCTTGGCAACCAACTCATATTTATGATGGTTGCAGCGTCCCGGGATCATGTGATCACTTTTTGCAAACTTCTGATGAGCAGACTCAATGGCAAAGCCAATTCACTGAACGACGGTGGCCGAAAAAGGTCGCAAAATGCGGCAAAACTCGTTTAAGAAATGTCTTTGCTTAGCAACGGTAAATTTTGGGCTCAATGGCGGTCGTAAGCCGAGGACTACCTGTACTTCCCCGAGAGATTTCTTTTTTTCTCTCCTTCCCTTTCCTTCCCTCGCACTGAAATTTGGATAGATTAATCACTGTAAAGAGACGGCCATGTCTAAAGAGATGCAGAAGGAAGGGGGGGGGGGGAGAGAAGCACCTTCCTTTGTGTACTTTAATATCCCCTGTGTCCGGGATGAATTCTCCTTTTCACAGCTTGACTGTTTTGTTAACAGATTCCAGGCAAGGGATGACAAATCGTCTCACTGGGAAAAGATGACAAATCGTGTCGGCCTGTTCTTAAAACAGGTTAGCTTTTTATTTATTTTATTCATATTTATTTTTTTTCCATGCTTTTAAAGGATAGAAATCACGCTAATGAAACAAGGGGTTTGGCAAACGTTATGGCTGGATTTTTACTAAGGGGAGGGGGAGAGAGAGAATAAAAAGAGAAATACAGAGAAAAAGAGACAAAGAAAGAGGGAGTGGGGGAGAGAAAGAATAAAAAGAGAAAAGAGAGAGGGAGAGACTAAAAAGAGGAATACAGAAAAAAGAGACGAAGAAAGAGGGAGTGGGGATAGAGAGAAAGAATAAAAAGAGAAAAAGAGAAAGAGGGAGAGAGAGAGAATATTTATTGGGAATGGAATGGAACGGAATGGAATAGAATAGAAAATACGGAGTGGAGTGGAGTAGAGTAGAGTAGAGTAGAATAGAATAGAATATATGGAATGGAATAGAATGGAATAGAATAGAATATGGAATGGAGTAGAGTAGAATAGAATAGATTTAATGAGAATGGAATGGAACAGAATAGAATAGAAAATATGGAGTGGAGTAGAGTAGAATAGAATATATGGAATGGAATATAATAGAATATGGAATTGAGTAGAGTAGAGTAGAATAGATTTATTAAGAATGGAATGGAATAGAATAGAATAGAAAATATGGAGTGGAGTAGAGTAGAATAGAATATATGGAATGGAATAAATGGAATAGAATAGAATATGTAATGGAGTAGAGGAGAATAGAATAGATTTATTGATTTATTGAGAATGGAATGGAATAGAATAGAACAGAACAATAACTTCATTGTCACTTTGAATGTACACTAATCAGCATACATTAAAATCAAATTTCATTGCAATCATGGCTGGCTGGGGAATTCTGGGAGTTGAAGTCCACAAGTCTTAAAGCTGTCAAGCTTGGACACCTCTGCTTTACAGTGAAAGAACCAGAGAGAAACAATGGAGAATCGCCCACTTTAAGAATGGGACCACCTCAATTGGCACCACTGTGCTCCGTCAGTGGGTGGTGTAGCTAAAATCCTTCTCCTGCCAGGGATTCTGCCCATGAGCCCTCTCTATCTCAGCCCTTCAGTGTACACCCATGATCCCCAACCTTAAATGGGAAAGCACAATTCGGAGCACAAGAGGGTCATTTCCATTGGCATGATTAATAAGCTGTGAGGATTCACACACACACACACACAAAAACCAGCTTCCTGCATCTCACCTAGCAAATCTGAGGCTAGAATAGAACAACAGAGTTGGAAGAGACCTTGGAGGTCTTCTAGTCCAACCCCATTTAGGCAGGAAACCCTACACCACTTCAGGCAAATGGTTGGCCAACATCTTCCTAAAAACTTCCAGGATTGGAGCACCCACAACTTCTGGAGGCAAGTTGTTCCACTGGTTAATTGTTCTGTCAGGATATTTCTCCTTAGTTCTAAATTGCTTCTCTCCTTGATTCGTTTGCACCCATTGCTTCTTCTTCTACCCTCAGGTGCCTTGAAAAATAGTTTGACTCGCTCTTCTTTGTGGCAACCCCTGAGATATTGGAAGACTGATATCATGTCTGCCCTGGTCTTTCTTTCTATTAAACTAGACATACCAGTTCCTGCAACCGTTCCTCATATGTTTTAGCCTCTAGTCCTAGATCCAGAACTGCCTTCTGCCCAGCCATGATTTAAAACAGCTGCAAACTAAAGCCATTCAAGAGCTCCTCCACCGTTTTTTAAATATATAAAGCAGCATCCAGAAGCCAGCATGCCACTCTCCTCATCCGGGGCTTGTTGGGGGGGGGGGGGGGGGGGGAGAGACTTCTGAATCCTCACCTGTGAGGCCCAACCTGCTTTAAAGTCCCAGGTTAAAGTGGTTTTGACCCCTCGGGCAGCTGAGGAGTGATTATACCTCCGTGCTTCATCACTACATTGGCTTTTGGTTGTTACAGCTTCTCCCATTTAAATGCCTTTTGCATCTCTTGCCCTTTAAACCAGGGGTCACCAACCTTTTGGACCTCAGGGATCACTAAATCCATAATTTTAAATCCCGCGGACTACTAATATGATCTTCCTAATGACCAGCTGGGTGGGCATGGCTAGGTGGTCATGTGACTGGTTGGGCGTGGTCAACTCAGTCATTCACGTTGAGGGGCGCCTCGCCAGCCTCTACTCACCCCTCCCTTGCCAGCCATTCCTCGCCTCCCCGCCCAGGCTCCTTAGGGCCCCAAGAGGAAGCAGTTGTTGGAGCTAAGCAGCCACCAAGAGAAAGAGTTGGCAAAACAGCTCAGTTCAAATCGGATCTGACCGAGAAGGAGGCTCAGCAGAAACACCTCACTGAGGACTACAAGCATAGTCTTTCCAAGCAAAGGGAAGACCTGCGGGAGTGCAAGGCCAGGTACCGGCGCCTGGAGGCTTAGCGGGATGAGATGGTCAGCCAATTCCAGGCCATGAGGCAGTCCCACTGGAACGAAACCTTCTGGCTCTTTGCCACCAGTGGCGATTCCCTCCAGCCTTCGACCAAAGCCCCCCACCAGGAGGCTGAAGCAGACCCCAAGTTGGAATTTTTGCCCCCCTCTCACCCACATAAAAAGACTCCGAAGCGGGAAATTCTCTGCAGCAACACAAGTGTTCATTGCACGTACCCAGCCCAGGGAGTGTAGTTTTATTGCAATATAAAAAATGCAAATAATTTTTCTGTGAACCACCAAAACTTTTTCATGGACCACCAGTTGGTGACTGTTGTTTTAAACCATAACTCCAATTGGGGGAGAGGGGGGAGAGCAGCAACATAACGTATTATTCTTATTAACATTTATTAGTAACCAGAGTTGGTGGATTGTGCTGGAAAAACTGAAATTGTAAACTCTTTGGGAAATACATATTCTAATTATTTCTTCCAGGAAACCTGCAAAATCAGGAGCCCTGGCAAAGGGAAACACTGGCAAGTCTTCATTACATCACTAGGAAAAGGTGTGGCTGAAGTACTGCAGCCAATCAAGTGTTGCAGGACATATTTCACCATAGAGGAACTTTTCCTCCTTTAGCTGCTCCTTCTCTCCAGCTCTCTTTCTTGGAGGACTGAGTGGGTAAAGAGGGCTATGGACTTGAAGAAAGGAGTTTTCAAAATGATCATCAGATCATTGGTATTTCTTATATTATTATTAACACGCTCTGATGCTAAGGATTTAGATGTTCTACTCCCCCTCCCCACCTGAAAAGAACCCTGTTCCAACTGCCACTTGGGTGTGGGCATAGCCAGTGCGTGACTCATCCGGCCCGCGGGCTGGAAGTTTAGACATTCTACTCCCCCTCCCCACCTGAAAAACACTCTGATGCTAAGGAGTTAGAGTGAGGGAGAGAAGGGGAACAGAGAGGCCGATCGTAACTACTCATTAATTTTCAAGCTGTAAGTGTCGATTTATCAAGCCCAATCACATAGTTTCGTAGCAGAGCACATCTATCCAGTTGGCTCTATATAATGCTCAACAGTGTTTGTCAACCTGAGCAACTTTAAAAGGTGTTGAACTTCCAGAATACCCCAACCAGAATGCTTTAAGAATGGTGGACTTCTACTCCTAGAATTCCCCAGCCAATATGCTTTCAGATGTGCAGACTTCAACTCCCAGAATTCAGCATGGCTGAGGAATTCTGGGAAATGAAGTCTACCCATCTTAAACTGGCCTGGGTCGAGAAGCAGTGTTTAGAATGCTTTTTACTATTAGAATACTTATCTACCTCAAAGACACCATTAAGCAATAAAGGTTTGGCTTGGTGGTCTTTCCCTGGACAACAGTCTAATTTATATCATGGCTTAGATCAAGGGTGTCAAACTCAAGGCCCGCGGGCCGGATCTGACCCAGCTCTGTTTCCGGCTACGCCGGGCTCCTGCAATCCTCTGCCAGTGAAAACAGAGTTCGGGAGGACCGCATGGCTAGTCCCTCACTGTTTCCAGGGTGGCCCCCGCGGGGTAGTTAGATCTGGCAGAGGGCTTGGGCCACCACAGGGACGCCTGACATGAGTGACATCGAGCTGGCCATGCCCATTCTGCCCCCCCCCCCACAAGGTCAAACACAACCCTGATGCAGCCCTCAATGAAATCGAGTTTGACACCCCTGGCTTAGATGGTTCATTAACCCCATATAGGTTTTTCGGCTTCTCCACGTTTCACTCTCTGGGGACAATCTCTGGTTTAAAATCTGTGCTGGGAGAATGGGAGAACCATTCATGAGTGACTGTTTTCCAACAAAGGACTCCGGTCCCAGATGGATTGCTCCTACATCTGAAGATTATCTGGTTCTCCTTCTTTAGTTGGAATTCGGTGTTGTCAGCCATCTCCGTACAATTAATTTATTTTATAGGCAGTAGGCACAACTCTGTTTTTCCTGATTTTTCACACTATAAACATGCAGCGCTCCCCGCTGTACGAGACTTTTATTTGTTTTGGGGTGAAGCCTCCAAACTAACGGAGCAAAAGGCTGAGTGCATGATCACACCACTGTGAAATGTGTATTTGCATTTTCAATCTAGTAATTCACACTTGCAAACAATGAAATTACCTTCCACTGCCGCTAAAGAAAGCGGTGTTATTATTATTACTGTTCCCTCCTTCATGCATATATGAGCTTTGCATTACAACAAACACACACACACACGCACGCACGCAAACGCATGGGAATGGGAAGGTATAAACTAGAATTTTAAATTGGACAGTTGTCTTCACATGCATTGTAGACATCAACAGCACTGACTATAGATCTCACAATTGTTATCATGAAGCAAAAGATCAGTGCATGTTTAGCAACCAGCATTATTTAGCCTTGCTGATTTTTATTTTTAATTTAAAATCTCCCCGACGAGCAGCTGTGTTAGTCTGCTGAAAACACAACAGCCATATTCAAATGAGGCCCGAGTCACTGTTAGGAGTTGCTAAAAACAGTGGTTTGTTTCAAACACCATTAAACAAAGTTTCTTGGGTTGGCTAAAACAAGGAAATGTAGTTAATGGAAGACTTCATGAAGAACTGCTTTTATTATTTGATAGTTCACCAAACAGAGAAGAGAGTGGGGAGGAGAGAGGGAGAGAAGGAGAGAGGGGGAGGGAGGGAGAGAGAAGAAGGGAGAGAGAGGAGGAGAGAGGAAGGGGGAGGAGAGAGGAAGGGGAAGAGAGAGATGGAGGAATGGAGAGAAAGAGGAAGAGAGAGGGGGAGGAGAGAGGAGGGGAAGAGAGAGAGGGGAGGAAGGGAGAGAGAGGGGAGGAGAAAGGGGGCGGAGAGGAAGGGAGAGAGAGAGGAGGACAGAGGGGAGGGAGGGGAGAGGCAGAGAGTGAGAGGAGGGGAAGGAGTGGAGAGAGGGGGAAGGAGAGGGAGGAGAGAGAGCACGAGCGGGGGAAGAGGAGGAGGGGAGGGGAAGGGAGAGTGAAGAGAGAGAGAGGAAGGGAATGAGGGGGGAGAAGGAAGACAGAGGGGAGGGAGGGGAGAGGCAGAGAGTGAGAGAGGAGGGGGAAGGAGTGGAGAGAGGGAGAAAGAGAGGGAGGGGATAGGGGGAGAGTGCACAAGCGGGGGGAGGCGAGAAGGAGAGAGAGCGAGGAGAGAGAGAAGAAGGGAGGTAGAGGGGAGTGGGAATGAGAGGAGAGAAAGAGAGGGAGAGGAGAGAGAGGAAGGGAGGGAGAAGAGAGGGAGAGAGGGGGAGGAGAGAGGAAGGGGGAATGAGAGAAGAGAAAGAGAGGGAAGGAGAGAGACAGAAGAAGGGAGGGAGGAGAGGGGGAGGAGAGAGGAAGGGAGAGAGAGGGGAATGAGGAGAGAAAGAGAGAGGGAGGAGAGAGGAAGGGAGAGAGAGGGGAATGAGGAGAGAAAGAGAGAGGGAGGAGAGAGGAAGGGAGGAAGAAGAGAGGGGGAGAGAGGGAGGAGAGAGGAAGGGGGAGGAGAGAGGAAGGGGGAGGAGAGAGGAAGGGGAAGAGAGAGATGGAGGAATGGAGAGAAAGAGAAGAGAGGGGGGGAGGAGAGAGGAGGGGAAGAGAGAGAGGGGAGGAAGGGAGAGAGAGGGGAGGAGAAAGGGGGCGGAGAGGAAGGGAGAGAGAGAGAGGAGGACAGAGGGGAGGGAGGGGAGAGGCAGAGAGTGAGAGGAGGGGGAAGGAGTGGAGAGAGGGGGAAGGAGAGGGAGGAGAGAGAGCACGAGCGGGGGAAGAGGAGGAGGGGAGGGGAAGGGAGAGTGAAGAGAGAGAGGAAGGGAATGAGGGGGAGAAGGAAGACAGAGGGGAGGGAGGGGAGAGGCAGAGAGTGAGAGAGGAGGGGGAAGGAGTGGAGAGAGGGAGAAAGAGAGGGAGGGGATAGGGGGAGAGTGCACAAGCGGGGGGAGGCGAGAAGGAGAGAGCGAGGAGAGAGAGAAGAAGGGAGGTAGAGGGGAGTGGGAATGAGAGGAGAGAAAGAGAGGGAGAGGAGAGAGAGGAAGGGAGGGAGGGAGAAGAGAGGGAGAGAGGGGGAGGAGAGAGGAAGGGGGAATGGGAGAAGAGAAAGAGAGGGGAAGGAGAGAGACAGAAGAAGGGAGGGAGGAGAGGGGGAGGAGAGAGGAAGGGAGAGAGAGGGGAATGAGGAGAGAAAGAGAGAGGGAGGAGAGAGGAAGGGAGAGAGAGGGGAATGAGGAGAGAAAGAGAGAGGGAGGAGAGAGGAAGGGAGGAAGAAGAGAGGGGGAGAGAGGGAGGAGAGAGGAAGGGAGAGAGAGGGGGAGGGGGAATGAGAGGAGAGAAAGAGAGGGAGAGGAGAGAGACAGAGGAAGGGAGGGAGGAGAGGGGGAGGAGAGAGGAAGGGAGAGAGGGGGGAGGGGGAATGAGAGGAGAGAAAGAGAGAGGAGAGGGGGGAGGGAGGAGGGGAGGAGAGAGAGGAAGGGAGTGATGAAAGGAGAGAAGGGGGAGGAGAGAGGACAGAGAGAGGGAGGAGAGGGAGGGGAGAGAGAGAGAGAGAGAGAGAGAGAAAACGCTCTTAAGCCAATAAATTATTGTCTGATCTTTCGCAAAGTGTCTTATGGCACCTTAAAACCTAATAAATTCACCGTGCCCAGAGCTTTCACAGAACTAGAATCCATTTTATGCCTTTGATTAAACGCACTAAGCCCACAAGAGTCGCATATGTTTATCTTGAACTTGCAACAATATCCTGTCTCTCCCCCCCGCCAAAAAGACACCCCCCTCAAATAATCTAATTCCAGAGGGATCACCACAAGAAACATCTGTTCCAGCAAAAGAAAAGAAGGGAGGAAGAATCCAGTGGCAACTTTTAAACGGGAATAATTGGACGTGTGTGGGTTTTGAGGGGCCCGCGCTTACATCCTTGTAAATCTCTTTTTTTTAAAGATGTCACAAAAGGCGCGACAACGCTGCCATCCTTAGCCCCCTCCCCTCCCCCCCAGGACTGGAAGGAGGAAAAAAAAGGGGAAATTAAAAGCCCAGGCGTGCTCACAAGCTCAGCTCTCCCTGAAGCACTGAAGCGGCAAATACCAAGGGCACCGGCTGGGCTGAACTGTGGAAAAAGCGCCGTGTGCAATTTGGCGGCGGGGGTGCCGGGAGTGTGGGAAGCGCAAGCAGCCGGCTCGGCCTGGAAAAAGGGGGCGGCCTAGCCTGTGACAAATGGCTGGCCGATATAAAAGAACCCGAGACGGTGACAGGCTGAAGAACAGGTCAATATCAGGCTGTCACAAAAGCCCTTCCAGAAAGCGTAATTAACTGCTTACTCACCTGGCGTCATCATTCATCGTGCAGTGGTCAATGGGCGCCATGAAGCTCAACAGCTTGCTGTGGACATGATACCTGGAAGGCCGGGGTGGGTGGGTGGGTGAGGGGCGAGAGGAAGGAAAGGGAAAGAGAAGGCGTTAAGAGAGATGTTCCGATAGAAAAGAACTTCACCCATCCCAAGGAAAAAGGGGGCTTTAAGACAGGGGCTTCGTGGAAGAGAAGGTTTTTGTAGCTCTGAGTTGAACTGTGGGGCTCCTGGGTGCTTTCTGAGCATGGCTGTTTTCTGACAGAGGTTTCATGAGCCAACTAAGTAACATCATCAGGGCTGGAAGGGAGTGGGATTTATGGAAAGGAGGAGGAGGAGGACCATGTGGTCCTTGGTGCTATCAGAGCTTGGTTGCCTTCTTGCAGATGTTTCACGACCCAGCTAGGTTACATCATCAGTGCTAGGAGGGAAGAGGTTTGGAGGAGGAGGAGGAGGACTGTGAGGTCTTTGGTGCTCTATGAGCTGGGTGGTTTTCTTGCAGACATTTCATGACCCAACTTGGGAACATCATCAGTGCTGGAAGGGAGTGGGGTTTGCAGGGAGGAGGAGGAAGAGGAAGAGGAGGAGGACTCTAGGGTCCTCGATGCGCTTTCAGCTTTTACCTACTTACCTACAACAACTTCAATTTGCAAACCCAAATCCCTTTTAACACTGGTGGTGCTACCTACTGTATTTTTCGGAGTATAAGACGCACCAAGATTTTAAAGAGGCAAATTAAAAAAAAAAGTAGGTAGGTAGATAGAGGGATAAGAAAGAGAGAGAAATACAGTAGGTAGGCAGGGAGAGAGAAAGTAGTTAGTTAGTTAGTTAGTTATTTTTTGTTAAGTATTTATTAGTTAGTTAGTTAGTTAGGTAGGTAGGTAGGTAGGTAGATAAAGGGAGAGAGAGAGAGAGAGAGAAATAGAGAGAGAGAGAGAAATAGAGAGCGATAGAGTGTAAGTAGGTAGGTAGAAGGACAGAGAACAGAAATAGAAAGAGAGAGAAATACAGCAGATAAGTAGGGAGAGAGAGAGAGTAGGTAGGTAGAGGGATAGATAGAGAGAAATAGAGAGAAAGAAATACAGTAGATAGGGAGGGAGGGAAAGTAGTTAGGTAGGTAGGTAGATAAAGGGAGAGAGAGGGGGAAATAGAGAGAGAGAGAGAGAGAAATACAGTAGGTAGGTAGGGAGAGAGAGAGTGTGAAGGTAGGTAGAGGGATAGATAGATAGATAGATAGAGAGATAGATAGAGTAGATAGGTAGGGAGAGAGAGAGAAATTAGGTAGGTAGATAAAGGGATACAGAGAGAGAGAAATACAGTAGGTAGGTAGGGAAAGAGAGAGTTTGTAGGTAGGTAGAGGGATAGAGAGAGAGAAAGAGATAGAGTAGATAGGTAGGGAGAGAGAGAGAGTAGTTAGGTAGGTAGGTAGGTAGGTAGGTAGGTAGGTAGGTAAAGGGATAGAGAGAGAGAGAGAAATAGAGAGAGAAATACAGTAGGTAGGTAGGGAGAGAGAGTGTGTGTGTAGGTAGCTAGATAGGGAAGTAGGTAGGTAGAGGGATAGAGAGAGAGAAATAGAGAAATACAGTAGATAGGTAGGTGTTTCTGCTGGCACAGCACCTGATCAATGTAATTCTCATCAATCAGTTAAAGAGCTTTACAAAAGGGGGAAAAAGATTTTGCACTCTGCAAACCTCCCATAACGGCCCGTTCGGTTGTTTTTTTTTTAAGGCATGAATAGCCTTGGGGGGGGGGGGGCTTGCAGAGAGTGCCTGGGGGGTGGGGCCCCCCCAAAGCAAGCAAAAAATGACTCATTTGTGGCTCATTTCTGCCCTCCCCAGCCCCAGGAGCTCTCTGAAAGCTTCCATAAGGGTATGCACGGCCATTTTGGTGAAGGGGGAGGGGCTTCAGGAGGCAAAAAAAATGCTGTATTCTGTGTATAAGATGCACCCAGATTTTCAGCCTTTTTTTTAAAGAGGAAAAAAGGTGTGTCTTATACTGCGAAAAATACTTGGAAAAGTAGTTGGGTAATGAAAGGTTCTTTATACATATTATTGTGGTTCTCCAGGATCAACCAGATCAGTACCCTCACAAGAGTCCAGAAGTGGAGGCTGCCTTGTGGCACTTGAATTCTGTGAGGGTTTTTCTTGGGGGGGGAGGGGTCTGATGGAGGAGGGGCTGGATTTTTTTTTGGGGGGGGGTTGTTTTGAAAGTTTTGAACTGATGGTTTGGAAAGATGCATCCCACACAAAGATTAACAATGTGGATAGTTGTGCTGGAGGTCGTTTTGCTGAAACCCGAGGTAAAATGTCTACAGAAAACCTGATCTTGGTGTTAATCTCTCCAAGCATGAGGAACCCCAGCAAAAAACAAGGTGGTTTGAAATATTTCATTGTTTACTTCAGGGGTCTTCAGATTTGGCAACTTGTGGACTTCAACTCCCAGAATTCCCTAGTCTTTCCTGAAGCCCGGGGAGGGCGAAAACGGCCGGAAGAAAACTCTCCGGAAGGTTGAAATAGCTGAGAGCTGCCGAGGGCCGTCGTGCCAGCAAATGTGGCATGCGTCAGTATGGCTGGCTGAAGAATTCTGGTAGTTGAAGCCCACTTGGGGAGGAACATGGGCCAGTCCTGGGGGCTGAGGAAAGCTCGGACGAGGGCTCTGCGTCGGAGGCAGAGAGGGAGCTAGACAGCAGTGAGGCAGAGGAACAGCTGGAGCCTGTTCCCAGTGTGCGCATGTTCCCAGCTGCCAGAAGACAAGAACAATTAAGAAAGCAGGGTCCACATGGGAGTAAAGCCACTGTCAGGCCTGCAGTTATATCCCTTTTAGGATCTTTGGCCAGCCACACTCTCTCTTATTTCATTATGCTGTTTCATTAGTGTAGTAGTTGGGAGGGGGGAATAGAAAGGAGTAGAATTGTGGAATGTGTTGTTGTCATTCTTTTCTAGAAGCCCAAGGTCATCTTTTGTCTCCGCACCTCTGCACCTGACTGGAACCAGCTGGGTGGAGATGCCAGCGTGGAAGAAGAAGATTGGACCATGTGATGGATTGGTGGGTGTGGGGACAAGATCATGAACTTTCAACTGGGTGGGAATCCTAGGTAACTTCCAGAATCTGGATTCCACAGATGTGCCAAGATGTCTGACTTATTAAATTGGAACTTTAAGGATCGTTTTGCCTTGGACTCTGATTTAATTCTGCATGATACTTGGAACGCTGACAGCCACACTTTGCAGGTGATTGGCCCCTCCCATAGGAAACCAAAAAGGAGTGAACGGGGAGGGGTCTTTTGCAGGAAACGATTCATTCCTTCGGTCGTGTCAAGAGTGGAAAGTTCTCTTTGTGACTATAAGAGACTCTGTGCCAAATGTTGCCTTGTCCTACGTTTGGAAACTTGTTATCTGGAAGATCTCCGAGCGAGATAAGGTTCGTGTTGATAAATATTCCTCGGAAAGACTGTTTGCCAAGCCTTGCTGACTGTGAATGAAAGGAATTCACAGTCGTGTGAATAAAAGACCAACTTTGCTTCATACTTTTTATGGGAAGAACACTAACGTTCAGAGAAAAAAAACAATAATTAAAGAACTAAAGAGAATGGTTTGTAACAGAATTATGCTTAGTTTTTTCATATAAGGGAGTGGCAGAATCCAGAAGTTAAGAGAACAGAAAAACGGTGTGCCTCTTTCTACTCACCGGATTTTCCTTCCTTTACTGGCCTTGGTATCCACTTTCTTCCGGATTTTACTCCTCAATTTCTGGATAGCCAACCATTGTCTACATGGAAACAGAATGACAGGGTGGCGTTTGGGTTGCACAGTATGGAAGCGACATCTATCAAAAGTGATGGAATCAACAATTGCAATCCAAAAAAGAAACCAACAAGCCCATCAGTTGCTGCCTCCATCTTCTGAGGTGCCTTCATGGTGCAGGTAGTCCTTGATTTAGGACCGCTTCAAATTTATGACGGATCTCCCTTGGGGATTCTTAACAATCCATTTCCAAAGTGGTGACAGTCACTTCCCCCCGCCCCATGGTCATGTGACTTCATGTGGGTTGCTTGGCAACAGACTTGCATTTACAGCCATTTTCAGCGGCCCATGGTCACAACTATATTTTATGATGGTTTTGTTATAAAGCGGCATTTATTTCTGGTTTTCGGTGAAACCGCTGACAGTGAACAACGGGTCCACTTTAGGACAGTGGCATTCATTTGACACGTCACAAAAGAGATGGTAAAATCGGGTCAGACGCATGGGTGACTCGCTTTGCAACCGTCATGACTTGCGACCATAATGGGCAGGCTCCATTATGGTCGCAAGTCGAGGACTATCTGTGTTCCCTTCTCAGGACTGTGACATGGTGGGTTCAAGGTCAGTTGGAACTCAGCATCTGCAGCCTCAGATGGCTTGCCCTTATGCCCACAATTCCAGGTAGTCCTCGACTTACGACCACAATTGAGCCCGAGATTTCTGTTGCTAGATGAGACAATTGTTAAGTGAGTTTTCTTGCCACAGTTTGTTAAATGAATCACGATGGTTGTTAAGATAAGAACACAGTTGTTAAGTGAATCTGGCTTCCCCACTGACTTTGTCAAAAGGTTGCAAAAGAGCGTGACCCGACAAAACCGTGAACGTCAAAAGCGCACCGACAAAACCGAGGCGCTAAAACTGCGATGTCAAAAGCGCGCCGACAATAGCGCCCCGACAGAAGCGCGATTTAAGTTAAGGTAAGGTTTAGGGTTAGGTTTAGGGTTAGGTTACAGCGCGCTTCTGTCAGCGCGCTGTTGTCGGCGCGCTTCAGCGCTCATTCGTCACGCGGTTTTGTCCGCGCGGTTTTGCCGGCGCAGTTTAGTCAGGCGCGCTTTTGTCATTCGCGCATTTGTGGTGGAACCGCAAAAGAGGATCATGTGACCCAGAAAACTGGAACTGTCATACATATGAGTCAGCTGGCTGGACGTGTGATAATAATAATTATAATATATTATAATAATATTATAATATATTCATAATACATAATATTATAATATATTATTATAATAATAACTATAATAAAAATAATAATGGAGTAGGATTCATATTCTAATACAGAAGAATCTTAAAGGGAATATTAAGATAAAAACAGAAATGTTTCTTTTGGGTTTAATGGAAAAAGATTTGAAGAAAAAAATTGGAACTTTCATGTTATATATCAGTGATGGCTAAGCTTTTTTCTAAGAGTGTGTCAAAATTGTGTGCGTGTGCGCGCACTATTGCACGCACGCATGCCCACACACCTGCGCATGCACAATTGATCCCCACCAGCGCATGCACAAGCAACCCCTCCCCCGCGCATGTGAGTGATCCCCGCATGGGGTTGGGATTTTTGCCCTCTCCAGGCTCCAAAGGCTTTCCGAGGAAAGGCTTTTCGCCTGGGGAGAGTGAAAAACAGGCCAAAGGGGAGCCCTTGGGCCTGTTTTCCACCCTCTCTAGGTTCTGAAGGCTTCCCTGAAGCCTGGGGAGGGCGAACACGGCCTCCCCCCGCCCTCCGGAAATCAGCTGGCCAGCACGCACATGTGCACTGGAGCAGAGGGCTGGCGAGGCGGCAAATATGGCTCCGCGTGCCATAGGTTCACGGTTATGTATGTTGACGGCAGCGAGATTAATTTACACCCAAAAATTAAAGGACACTTCGATTTCTACAATGGGCGAACGCCTACTAAAGTTGGTGAAGTTAGCAGAGGTTTTGATAAAAGGGGGAAAAAATGTAAGTAATTTTATTTCTACTTGGAAACCACTTCTGGACTTTGTGCATGAGGAGGGGGAAAAAAATGAAACTTTGAAATGGCTACTATGTAAAAGTAAAAAGTTGAGGTCTGATATTACTATTGTCAGGCCTGGAAGCCATCTTTTGCCTTGGGCCTTCCAGCCTGCCATATTCAATGCTGTGGGAAAATGGGAGGGGGGATTATATGGAGTATGGGAGATATATATAGTCATAACAACATCCCTTTCTCAGAGAGTCAAGGACGTCTTGCTCTGCATCTGGAGGGGTGTGACTGGGAGGCACCTCCAGTTGGGATGGTGCTTTGATTGGATCGTGTGATGGACATGTGGGTGCTGGGCAGGGGCTTGGACTTTCAATTGGGTGGGGAAAACCTGGAAGCTTTCAGATTCGCGTTTTCCCAGATGTGCCAATATGACACCTGTAATAAAATGGAACTTTGAGGAACTTCAAGCTTTGGAGTCTTCTTTCGTTGGAGGTGCTACTTGACATCTATCTTATTTTACTGCACCAAAGGGAGTTGGAAGTCAACACCTTTTCTTTCTTTTTCCCTTCTTTTCTGCACTTTTCCCTTCCCTTTTCCCTCCCCTATTTTTCCTACTGTTTGTTTTTGTATTTTTATATTTTATACTATAAACTAAAAAATATATATTAAAAGATAATAAAAGATTCAGTTTGCCAAGCATCTGAATTTTGATCATGTAACCACAGGGATACTGTAATGGTCTGAAAAATGGCCATGCCACTTTTTTCACTGCCGCTTAGTAACTTCCGTCACTAAGCAAAAGGTTTTAAATTGAGGAGTAAAGTTCTTTTAGAAATTAGAAATGAAAAACAAAACAAAAACAAATGCAGTGCCATGGGGCAAATTCTCTATATTTCCAATTCTAAGAAGAGGAAAAAACAACAACCGCACAATATAATGTATTTTTGGAACAATAAAATGCACCGGAGTATAAGACGCACCATGATTTTGAAGAGGTATTTTTTTTAAAAAAACGGTTTTGCACTCTGCAGGCCTCCAAAACCCTCTGCACACTTCATTTTTTGCAAAAAACAAAACAAAAAGGGGGTGGAGTGGGGTATGCAGAAGCTTTGGGAGGCTTGTAGAATGCTCCTGGGGGTTGGGGGGGGAACGAGCAAAAACGGCCTGTTTTTCTTTCATTTCTGCCCTCCCCAGCCTCCAGAAGCACTCAGGAAGCCCCCTAAAGGCTATGCACCACCATTTTTGCAAAGGGGATGGGGTTCCAGGAGGCCAAAAATGCTGAATTCTGTGTATAAGACGCACCCAGATTTTTATCCTCTTTTTCGGGGGGGAAAGTACGTCTTATACTCCGAAAAATACGGTACATACACCTTTTTTTAAAAAAAACCTCGTGTTTAATTAAGGATATTTATTTCATAACAGCCGCTGGCTAATGCATAGGAAATGTGTTAAAAAAAAAACCAAAATGATTTTTAAAAAAAGAGATTCAAAGGGCTGAAACAGCAACTCACTACTGGGAAAAAACAAGTACTACTGGATGCATTAAAAAAAAAGGCTCAGGTGCGTTGGCAAAATGGTTTCGCTCTTGTTAAAATATTGCCCGAGTTTCGGGTGTTGGATGTCAAATATATTTGGTGGTTTGGCTGGAATAACTCGGGTAACTTCACTCGACTATAATTTAATGGGACGGAGACCAAAACACCCCCTGCACTTAAGCAGTTATTACACTGCACATTTATCTGACTTTACAATAAAATAGATTACAGCAATTAAGATTATATTAAGATTGCGGTAATTGGATTTTGAGATTTGCCTCCCTGATCCGGGGCTCCCCAACAAGTAAATCAGATGAAAGCAGTGCCGTTTGGGGTCTGAAAATAAAAATGTTTGTAATTACAACTCCTCTTTCTTGGCGGTTTTACTCTTTGGCGCAACGCGGAAGGTAAAAAAAGAAACTTTTAAAAAACATCTGTCCTATTTTTCTCCTTGACCCAAATGTCAAAGTGATGTACCAGAATAAAAAAAGAGAGAGAGATTTGCAGGATAGCCAAAAAAACTGAGTTCTGAAGAAATTAGAAACACCATGTTCAAAGGGTTCCTTTATCACTGAGCTCCAGAAACACTTGTAAATGGTCAAACCAGGGGTGTCAAACTCAAGGCCTGGATCTGGCCCGCGGAGTGCTTAGAGCTGGCCCACGGTGCCTCTGCGAAAACGCACGTAGCCCTTCCGAGCTCCATTTTCGCTGACAGAGGTTTGCAGGAGGCCGTCCCAGCCGAAAATGGAGTTTGGGAGTTCGTTTTCTCTGGCAGAGCGCTGGGGCCACCACAGGCGCTCCCGACACGAATGGTGGTGAGCTGGACACACCCACCCTGGCCACGCCCACGTCAAACACAACCCTGTTGCAGCCCTCAATGAAAACGAGTTTGACACCCCCGGGTCAAACTCTAAGAGATGTGAACCTGTCCCAGTTCTTTAAAAAACCTGGAAGTTTTTAAAGAAGAGTTTCGATAACCATTTGTCCGAAATGGTATAGGGTAGGGGGTGTCAAACAGAAGGCCGAATCCGGCCCGTGATGTGATTGGATCTGGCCCATGGGGTTGTCCCAGAAAACATAAGGGGCCAGCCAATGTGGGTTCAGCCCGGGCTACCCAATGTGAATAAGAAACATGCCAGCAGTTTGGGGATTGGCGTCAAGCTGGCCATGCCCACCCAGTTGACCACGCCAGTGGTGGGATTCAGCCAATTCGCACCACTTCGGGAGAACCGGTTGGTAACTTTCTAAGTAGTTTGGTGAACTGGTTGTTGGAAGAAATCATTAGGGCAGAGAACCGGTTGTTAAATTATTTGAATCTCACCACTGGGCCATGCCCAGTGAATAGCATCAAGCTGGCCACACCCACTCAGTCAGTCACACACACACACCCCGAAGTCAACCACAGCCCTGATGTGGCCCTTCATGAAATTGAGTTTGACACCCCTGGTATACGGTTTCCTGCCTAAGCAGGGGGTTGGACTAGAAGACCTTCAAGGTCCCTTCCAACTCTATTATTCTAAATTCTAGTTGAAGAAAAAAAAATCATGCCAGCTACAACATTTTACCCTCAGTCCTTTAAGTTGGCAAACATAATACAGGTAGTCTTCGACTTACAACCATTCATTCAGTGACTGAAAAAAGCACTGAAAAAAAGTGACAGGATCGTTTTTCAGAGTTACAACTGTTGAAGCGTCCCCATGGTCACGTGATCAAAATCCAGACACTTGGCAACTGGCATGTACTTAAACAGTTGCAGTGTCCTAGGATCGTGTGATCACCATTTGTGACCTTCCCAGCCATTTTCTGGCGACAAAGTTAATGGGGAAACCAGATTTGCTTAACGACCGCATGAGTCATTTATCACTGCAGTGATTTGCTTGACAACGGTGGCAAAAAAAATTGTAAAAGGGGGGAAAACTCACTTTACAACTCACTTTGCTTAGCGATGGACACTTTGGATTCATTTGTGGTTGTAAAATTGTATTTTAAGCATATATGCCCATGGGATTCTGCAAAGGTTAAAACTTTTGTTTTAAATTGTGATTTTTGTGATTTTCATTGCAATTTTTACAGAGATGCTCATGAACCTTACTTCACACCTAGTCTTCAGAAATTTCTAGGAAGAACAGATAAGTTTTACAGTAAACTTTTTTTTAAAGACATGCCCATAAGATACAAGGAATATAGTGAAAACACTTGTTGCAATGAAAATGCAGGAGGTATTGACTTCAGCAAATATGATCCTTACTTTCCAATTTACATTTTGTGATTATGCCTTTAATTAAGTGGATCCTGTGGATCCAGTGAAGCTGGCAGCAGATTTGCACAGTGAGGAGGTTGGGGAGGAACATGGGCCAGTCCTGGAGTCTGGGGAAGGCTCTGATGAGGGCTCTGTGTCAGAAGCAGAGAGGGAGCCAGGGCTATCTGAGTGCTATCAGCTGCCTTCGGAGTCAGACATCAGTGGGGCAGAAGAACAGCTGGAGCTTGTTCCCAGTGTGCGCATGCTCAGAGTTGCCAGACGAAGGGAACATCTAAGAAACAAGGGTCGACTTGGGAGTAAGGCTACAGGTGGACGATGAATGGCCCCTCCCAGAGGAAATAAAAGAAGAGCCAAAGGGGAATGGAATTTGCAGGAGGCTATTAGTTCACTTAATTGGTTTCGACTGCTTGCCAAGTTTTGCAGATCTTGGCCTGGCAGCTCTCCAAGCCAGATAAGGTCTGTGACTGTAAATCCTCCCTTGAAAGACTTTGCTGGATGTGAATGAGCAGAATTCACAGTGAATTCATAAAAAGTTTTTTTGTCAGGACCAGGAGTTTGCTTCATGCTCTTGGGAAGCCTCGGTCAGAACAGTGGATTATGACATACTGGTACTCCTCACTTAACAAATACTTACTCGGGGATCATTTCAGCTTACAAACAATGAACGAGTGGTTTTTAGGACCAATCCTTGAAATTCTGGTTGTTGCAGTGTTCCTGTAGTCACGTCATTGCAATTGGCAATTTGGAGCCCAGTTCACAATCACAATGTTGCAGTGCCCTCATGGCCATGGGGAAGCCTGGCGGACTTCACTGCCAGCTTTTGACAAGCAGTCAATGGGAAAGCCTGCAGGTAGTCACAAACGATGATCATTTGACATTGCACTCAAATCACATTGCGGGATTCATTTAATGCCTGCAATTGGAAGTGCCGTTGCTAAACTGTGCAGTTTAGCACATTGTGCTTTCAACTGTGTCACTTAACGACAGAAATTCCGATCCTGGTTGCTATTGTTAACCGAGGACTATTTCTATTTATATCTTTTCCTTATTTTTTTGTGGTTTCTAATTGACTATCCAATCCTTGTGTGTAAATTACTAAATACACACAATTCAAAATGTGATCATTTGTTGCACTAACCCTTCTACGGATTGTAGAAACTCAGAGGTTCAATGTGTTGGCAGGATGTCTGGTTGAATATAAAGTTATTTCAATCTAAGTGCAATTTCCCTGATTTGAGTAGGAAGAGATTCACTTCATGAATCAATTTGTAGATGTACGATGTCTGTTTTTTTAAAGGATATCAACTCTTTGCCTTAAGCTGAAAAATGGACCGCCTGTTCTGACCCAAGCTGCCCCAGCAGCACGAAGCTGAGTCCTCATCCAGATAAAAGCATTTTATTTAATTGACAGTGAATTCCACTCCAGCAAAGTCTTTCCTCTCCCACAGTCTTTCAAGATAGTTCACAACTATTGATCTTTATCAGGCTTGAAGAGTGTCCAGGCCAATATCTTTCAGAAGCCGCAATACTTGGCAAGAATGCAGGAATGAACTAATTGTCTCCTGCAAACTCCACTCCCCTTTCACTCCTCTTTTATTCCCTGTGGGAGGGGCCATTCACGTCCACCTGTGGCCTTACTCCCAAGTCGACCCCTGTTCTTTAACTGTTTCCTTCGTCTGGCAACTCTGCGCATGCGCACACTGGGAACAGGCTCCAGCTGTTCGTCTGCCTCACTGATGTCTGACTCTGAAGGCAGCTGATAACTGTCAGACGGCCCTGGCCCCATCTCTGCCTCGGATGCAGAGCCCTCATCAGAGCCTTCCCCAGACTCCAGGACTGGCCCAGGTTCCTCCCCAACCTCCACACTGTGCGAATCTGCTGCCAGCTCCTCGGGCCGCTGGTGGGCCACAACATCACTGACTTGTATTCTTTATTCTCAATAAACTGCAGGGTCTGTTTAGAAGTGATAGGACCCTTGAGCTGATAATATTTTTGCTATGGGTGACCAGCTGTAGGGATGCACGGTCTGAATCTGCCCCAACAAGCTTCTTTGGCTCCAATCAAATACCGTCTTGAATTTTGCACCTTTTTACTTGCGTCAAAAAGAGGGAAAGTTTTGTCTTCCAAACTGTGAGCTCTAGTCTACCATCTGCTGCCACCCATTTTAAAAAGGCTGCCTGGGTCCTGGATCCGTTTCTCTTCTCTTCATTCATCTCTGCCTCCTTCCCACATCCCTTCTGACGGGGGCTCATAATTAATATTGAAGGCAAGTTAGTATAATAAATAGCAACAACATAAAATATAAAGACAAGCAAATTACCAAGAGCAAAGAACGATTCAGTGAGTTGGGGTGGGAGAGAGCTTTATTTTTATTTATTTTAGGGTTTTTTTTTAACCATGTCTTTATTACGTATTTTTATGAATAACTCAAGGCAGTGAACATACGCGATGTTCCTTCCTATTGCTATTTTCCCCACAACAACCACCTTGTGAGGTAAGTTGGGCTGAAAGAAAGTGACTGGCCCAAAGTCACTCAACTGGCCTTCATGTCTAAGGTGGAACTAGAACTCACCATCTCCTGGTGATTGGCCCAAAGTCACCCAACTGGCATTGATGTCTAAGGCGAAACTAGAACTCACCATCTCCTGGTGATTGGCCCAAAGTCACCCAAATGGCATTGATGTCTAAGGCAGAACTAGAACTCACCATCTCCTGGTGATTGGCCCAAAGTCACCCAACTGGCATTGATGTCTAAGGCAGAACTAGAACTCACCATCTCCTGGTGATTGGCCCAAAGTCACCCAACTGGCATTGATGTCTAAGGCAGAACTAGAACTCACCATCTCCTGGTGATTGGCCCAAAGTCACCCAACTGGCATTGATGTCTAAGGCAGAACTAGAACTCACCATCTCCTGGTGATTGGTCCAACATGGCCCAGCTGGCATTCATGTCTAAGGCGGAACTAGAACTCACCATCTCCTGGTGATTGGCCCAAAGTCACCCAAATGGCATTGATGTCTAAGGCGAAACTAGAACTCACCATCTCCTGGTAATTGGCCCAACATGACCCAGCTGGCATTCATGTCTAAGGCAGAATTAGAACTCACCATGTCCTGGTGATTGACCCAGTCACCCAACTGGCATTCATTCTAAGGTGGAATTAGACCTCACCATTTCCTGGTGATTGGGCCCAACACGACCCAGCTGGCTTCCATCCCTAAGGGAGCTCAGTTTGCTGATTTCTAGCCTAGTGCCTTAACCACTAGACCACACTGCTATTAAAAGCAGAGACTCCACACAAAAAACGATCTGAAGGAAAGGGGGGGGGGGCGGAATTTGCTAGGGTTATTTGAAACATATTCATCAACATTCAGCCAAGATGGGCAATGTATGTTTAACATTGGTTTGATGTATGTAGTGCATTTTAATTATTATTTTTGTTTCTGTGGTGGTTGTTTTAACAACTTATTTTTGAAATAAATAAAAATTATTAGAAAAAAACAAGATCTGAATGCGAGCTATCAGTTGCAGAGCCTCTATCTCTTGTTAAAGGCCTACGATATTGAAGCACTTACCTGCCCATTGCCACCTGGTCGTTTGGATCCAAGGAAGTGGTTTTGCGTTCAATAAGTTCCCGGAGGAGCTAGAAGCAAGAAAAAGGGAAAGAGCAGATCAAGACAATGCTGGAAGGGTTCTATCATCTCTCAAGACTTAAAATGGACACCTAACATCAAAAACGTCATCAAGAAAGCACAACAAAGAATGTTTTTTCTGCGCCAACTCAGGAAGCTCAAACTGTCCAAAGAGCTGTTGATACAGAGGAATTATTGAGTCTGTCATCTGCACCTCTATAACTGTCTGGTTTGGTTCTGCAACCCAACAAGACAGACACGGACTTCAACGGATAATTAGAACTGCAGAAAAAACAGTTACTGCCAATCTGCCTTCCATTGAGGACCTGTCTACTGCATGAGCAAAAAAGAGGGCTGTGAAAATATCTATGGATCCCTCATATGCTGGACATAAATTGTTTCAACTTCTACCCTCAAAACGACATTATAGGGCATTGCACACCAGAACAATTAGACACAAGGACACAAATTTCCACAAATGCCATCACTCTGCTAAACAACTAATTCCCACAATACCGTCAAATAATTAACTAAGACTGTATTACTATTATTCCTCTCCTCCTTCCTAATATCTCTTCCCACTTATGACTATAACCATGTTGGTTGTATCTTTACAATTTGTATTGTTTTTATTTATTTCCTAATAGGATTTGATAGCTTATTAGTAACCTATGACCATTACTAAGTGTTGTATCTTATGATTTTTGATGAATGTATTTTATTTTTCTTTATATACATTGAGAGAACATGCAACAGACGAATTCTTTGTGTGTCCAAACACACTTGGCCAATAAAGAATTCTATTATATTCTATTTCATTTTCTATTCCATTCCATTCCATTTTCTATTCCATTCCATTCTCTATTCCATTCCATTCTATTCCATATTCTATTCTATTCCATTTCATTTTTTATTCCATTCCATTGCATATTCTATTCCATTCCATTTTTTATTCCATTCCATATTCAATTCCATTCCATTCCATATTCTATTCCATTCCATTCCATATTCTGTTCTATTCTATTCCATATTCTATTCTATTCCATTCCATTTTCTATTCTATTCCATTCCATTCCATTTTTTATTCCATTCCATATTCTGTTCTATTCCATTATTCTATTCTTGTCTGGAATGGTGTAGAATCTCCTGCTTGAAAAGGGGCTGGACTAGAAGACCTCCAAGGTTATTCTGTCATCTCTAGTAGCTTTCAGCCATGGTTATAGATAGCCTACGCTGAGTTTATTCTATATTCTGGAAGTTTTGTCAAAAGGATGTCAGATATAAGAACCAGCTTGCCTTCTTCATCTTCTGCCAAGGTTTTGAACAAACATGGGATCTCCTACTTATAGTGGATGAGAAACTAAGCTAAACTGTGGGAACACCATACAAGGTTATCCAAGACAAGCCTTGAAGCCCTAAAGGAGGGTCTGCCATAAAGGAGGAAGGGGTCAACCTATTCTCCAAAGCACCAGAAGGCCAGACAAGAAACAATGGATGGAAACTAATCAAGGAGAGAAGCAAACTGGAATGAAGGAGAAAATTCCTGACAGTGAGGACAATTAACCAGTGGAACAACTTGCCTCCAAAAGTTGTGGGTGCTCTAATACTGGAGGTTTTTAAGAGATTGGACAATCCTTTGTCTGAAATGGTATAGTGTTTCCTGCCTGAGCAGGGGGTTGGACTAGAAGACCTCCAAGGTCCCTTCCAACTCTGTTATTCTTTTGCATTCCAGAGATTCTCTGGAGATTCTCAATGATTCAGGTCATGGTTGTCCCAAAGGTGCTTTTTTCCAAGAGGCAAACCGGACTCAGGAATTCTGGGAGTTGAAGTCCACAAGTCACGAAAGGGCCATGGTTCCCCACGATCTCCTGCTTGAGCAGGCGGCTGGACTAGAAGACCTCCAAGGTCCCTTCCAACTCTTATTATTCTGTATTCTGTCATCTCCAGTAGCTTTCAGCCCTGGTCATATAGATACCCTGAAAGGAAGCTTAGGAACGAATGCTGAGGGTATCTTTATCACCGCAGGGGAGGGGGCAATCTTTGATGTGCCAGAAAGCGGGAGGGGGGAAAAAATGGGGAAAGCGGAATCCACTTGGGAATGCAACGCAGAACGCCATTAGGGAGACTTATTGTACTACAGTTAATTTCAGGCGAATCAATGAGCGTTGCGGCGTTCCCTTCATCATTTTATGATTAGTTTAATCCACCCCGTCTATATCAGCTCAGGATCTTTGAAAGGCCAGGCAGAAAACACAGGGAGAAAGATGGGCGAAGCATCCGATGGGGTGAAATAAGTTAACACACATTAAATTCCTGAGTGAGAGGATGGGGTGTGTATATGTGCGTGTCCTGGATTAACAGAAGGACATCCGTTGAGTCAGTGAATGGGCAGGAGATAACAATGATAGCTCAAGGCTGAACTGTGGGGTCCATGGTGCTCTCTGAATTTGGATGGCTTCTTGCAGGCGTTTCATTACCGTACTAGGTAATAACATGACTGCTAGAAGGGAGTGAGGTTTGTTCTCTGCTTATAGACCGGTGCTTTGTTCCTGTCAGTGTTGGTGTTCTTTGTGGCTCCTTGGTTAGGCTGTTGTTGTTGTGACACAGCTCCCCAAACACGTCAAACCCTCTGAAGTTAACTCAAAGGTTCCTTTAATTAGGAGTGCCGGCAGCCCCGGCAAAAAGTTTCCCTCTCACCGCAGGCTAACGAGTCCATCTCTCCGGGAGACTGAATAGTTGCCGGCCACGTCTATTCATCTCTGCCCCTTGCCTTTTATCCCCAGGCCTAGGGTGGGGCTTTGTTAGCAGCGGTGTGGCTCTTCCGTCCCAAGGACCAGCCCAAGGATTTCCACTGCCCTCCTCTCCTCTGCCTTCTGCGCATCCGTACGTCAGGCACGGGATCCAGCTGCTCCTCCTTTCTCATCAGCCACTTCCAGACCTGGGGGCTGTGGATTCTCCATCTGAGTGCTGATGGGGAGCCCAGGCTCTGCCTTTATCTCAATTTCTGCCAGCTCCATTCCCTCTTCCCCTTGCTGCCGACGCTAACTCCCACGGCACCGCCTCATGTGATTCGGCCGCTGGAGGGGCCGGCGGTTGAGAGGCCACAACAGTTGTTTACTGTTAGCTTGTTTGTGTGTGTTGGTGATTCCTTGACTGGCTATTATGTCTTGATTGCTCATCTATAGCAGTAGTAGACTTAGCAATAGCAGTAGACTTATATACCGCTTCATAGGGCTTTCAGCCCTCTCTAAGCGGTTTACAGAGAGTCAGCATATCGCCCCCAACAATCTGGGTCCTCATTTTACCCACCTCGGAAGGATGGAAGGCTGAGTCAACCCTGAGCCGGTGAGATTTGAACCGCTGAACTGCTGATCTAGCAGTAGCCTGCAGTGCTGCATTTAACCACTGCGCCACCTTGGCTCTAGTGCTGATATGGCTATTAATCTATGCCCATTTGAGTGTTGATTGCTGGCAGTAAAACCAGAACGGAGGCTATATAACACGTTTCCCCAAAAATAAGACAGGGTCTTCTTTTGACTCCCAAAATAAGCGCTTGGCCTTATTTTCGGGCAGGTCTTATTATTTTTGAGGTGCAGGAGGTGGCAAGCGCGGTCACCTCATGGCTGCTGCTGTGTTGCAATGTTTTTGGGGAGGGCTTATTTTCAGGGAAGGGATTATTTTAGCGCATGCGCTCAAAAGCCCGAAGGAGTTTATTATCTGGGGAGGTCTTATTTTCAAGGAAACAGGGTACAGGGAGTCCTCCACTTATAACAGTTCATTTAGTGACTGTTCAAAGTCACTAATGGTGCTGATTAGGGACTTATGACCATTCTTTTTCCTCAGGCCTGGGGACAAAGATAGCCGCCCCTCCCGAATGATGAATGAATGTTGCTTATTATTTTTACTATATGTATCTACGTTATTGTCTGTATTCCCCTTCCTGATTTTATGTGAGCCGCCCTGAGTCCCCTCAGGGAAAAGGGCGGCCCACAAATGTTAATAAACAAAACAAACAACAAACAAACAAACTTTTACATAACTGTTGCAAGGTCCCCATGATCACGTGATCAAAATTCAGTTGCTTGGCAACTGAGAAGTCTTACAAGGGGCCAAGATTGAAGACCCCCGGCCTCACAGTATCGGATGCCAACTTTGCCATGCTTTTCAGCCGAGCCCTCCGGGGCTGCTGCTTACACAGCTCAGCTATCCTTACGTTGGTTTGCTCCATTACCCATCTGCGTATGGGTGGAGTTGGACCTTGTATTTAGCGTCCAGGAGTGGCTGTGAGGAAGTAGAGGAGATAAAGTGATAAATTTGTGTGCCAGGAAGATGTGGGAGAATCGATCAGAGAGCGGGCATGGAGGGAGGAAGCTGGTTGGGTTTCCAAGCTTCTCTTCCTAGCCTTTGAGAACAAAATTACCGTCCCTTTGCACTTAAGGGCCCTGGATATAAGCGCTACAGTCATAATAATTTGGTGGTAAAATAAACTGAAGGACCATCGTGGGATGCTTTTAAAATGGCCGGCTATATTTATTTTTCTTTAAAGGGAAGAATAAAACAGAGAACTTAAGGAGGAAGGGTTTTATGGTTTTGCTTTATTAATGTGTAATATTTGTTCAGCAAATGCTACTTGATAGAGATGCCAGACTGGATGCTTTTTTTTTTCAATCTTAGCAACTTTTAGGACGAATGGACTTCAACTCCCAGAATTCCCTAACTAGCCATACTGGCGAGGGAATTCTGGAAGTTGAAGTCCACACTGGCTGGGGAATACATGTTGGCTGGGAATCCTGGGAGTTGAAGTCCATGCTGGCTGGGCACTCCACGCAAATTGGTGAATCTCGTCCTATATTCCAGAGTGGGAGAGAAGCGCCCCTGTACTTGCCTCTTCTTCCGGTCCTTGTTGGTGCTGCGCGCACCTTGGTCATTAGGGGAGACACGCAACTTTCTCTCCATCCTGAGAGAAAGTACAGGGGCACTTCTGCACTAGAATATGGAGCGAGTCTCCATTCGCTGCTGTCGCCCTTACCTTCTCAGGCAAGGAATGACTGGGAGGGCGAGGGGTGTGGCCAGCCAGTAGTGGGTTCAGCCAACAGAGAACTACAGCAGGGGAACGAAAGAGCCGCATGCGGCTCTGGAGCCGGGGGTTGCCAACACCTGATATTGTCATATGACCATTGAAGGGAGATGTTGTAACTTCAGAATTGGGTCGTAAATCCGTTGTAATATCAAATGGTCACTAAGTGATACGTCATACGTCGAAGGCTATCTGTAATAAAATAACATTAAACGTGCCAGCATGGAAGGGAAGTTACCTACAGGGAAAAAAATTAGATTGCTTGCACATAGTTGCACACAGTGCGCACACACACACACACACACACACACAATCTTGTAGCATTCCATTTTTTGAAAAATATAATTAGATTTTCTGCCTTTTGGTTCACGGCCTCCCAGCCAGCCAGCTTCCCCTCCCCAACTCCCCAGATGAGTTCCAGAGCCGAGCCTGGGCCTCAAAATACAGGATAAATGATAAACTAATTTACTGAAAGAACTGGTCCTCTCTTTTTTTCATTCTAGTACGGTGTCTAAAAAAAAAAAACAGGAAGAAGAACAAATATCTCCCGTCCTCCTCCTGAAGTTGTAATATTTCAGGGGGCCTCAGCAACTGCGACTGGAATTTATTAGCCAAAACAGTGTAAAAAAAAATGTAGCCAGGCCCACACATATTCCGTTAGGGATGACAAATATAATGAAATCACACCCACAGCATTAAAATAAATAAATAATATTACAGCGTTTAAAACAAACAAAAAAAAGGGGAAATGTAACTGCTAAATCTAATTGGCTTCTTCTCTCCTAGGTTCCTGCAAAATGGGCACCTTTTGACTTTTGCTGTGAACCAGGCAGCTTGGCTCACTTACACGAGTCATCTTTGTCTGAAACGGTACTATAGGGTTTCCTGACTGAGCAGGAGATTGGACTAGAAGACCTCCAAGGTCCCTTCCAACTCTTGTTATTGTCATTCTAATTCTAATCTCAATAAGTTTCTATTCAGAGAACTACTCAAAATGAGCCGCGTGAATCGGATTGTTAAGTAAAGACACAGCGCAGAATTCCTGCAGGCGGACTGGCACGCAACCCATCCTCCCCAGCCAGAACATAGGATAGGATAGGGTGGGGAATGGGGCAAAATCATGTTAAGTGAGACATTTCTTAAATGAATTTGCCTCATTTTATGATTTTTCTTGCTACAGTTAAGTGAATCACTGAAGTTGTTAAATTAATAACACGGTTATTAAATGAATCAGGCTTCCTCATCGACTTTGCTTGTCAGAAGGTCCCAAAAGCCGATTATGTGACCTTGGGACATAGAAACGATCATAAATATGAAAACGTTTGCCAAGCATTTGAATTTTTATCCATGTATCTATCTATCCATCCATCCATTCATCCTCTATCCATCCAACCATCCATCCTCTATTGCAGTGTTTTTCAACCACTGTGCCGTGGCACACTAGTGTGCCGTGACATAGTGTAAGGTGTGCTGTGGTAAAATTACTTTATATATAGTCAATATAGGCACAGAGTTAAATTTTTTTAACATTTTCTAATGGTGGTGTGCCTCATGATTTTTTTCATGAAAAAAGTGTGCCTTTGCACAAAAAAGGTTGAAAAACACTGCTCTATTGGTCTTTTCTTTCTTTCTTTCTTTCTTTCTTTCTTTCTTTCTTTCTTTCTTTCTTTCTTTCTTTCTTTCCTTCCTTCCTTCCTTCTTTCTATCTCTGTCCTTCCTTCCTTTTCTTTCTTCTATCCATCCATCCAGAAAATTTATATGGCAGCCCCCTCTCTCCCGGGGACTCTGGGCAGTTAAAACCCAGTATAAGAATTCCTCCCAAAAATACAATAACACCCCCTTCCACCCCCCCGCTAATAAGCCACTTGATGGGCTCCATCCCACGCTGGATTCCCTGGAGGGTACATGTACCCAGGCACTACGGGAAGTTGGATTTTCTTCTTCAATCCCAACTTTATAGAGATGACGGGAAGGCTGATCTCCCTGCTGCCCCCCGCCCCTTCTGCTGCTGGAGGTGGATTACATCTATTTCTAGCTCAGCAACAACCTTGTGGAGGGGGGGGGGGACGCAGGGAATCCCCTCCCACTGTTGATAGGTCGCGGTTCCTGCTTGTTAACTGCCCAAAGCGATTGACAAGGTGGCGTTTTCTTCATAGACTATTAAGAGAGAACCCCCCAAACGAAGCTTTAAAACGTGCTATTAACCATCTACTCAGCCATTCTCGGAGATGCATGCCGATGATAATATTCCTGCCTCGCCATTAACCTGCGCAATGGCTGCAGGCGTTGCCAATTTCTGCAAAAAAAACCAACCCCAAAACCCCAACCCTAAACGTCCTCCTAATGAGAGCCACGAGATCAACTGTCCATATTAATCACTCACCAGTTTAATTAAGGTAAACCGGCTTGTCAGAAGGAAAGAAAGCCACGCGGGCGGGGGGAGAGGGGGGGGGCAGAGAGATACAGTCAGATATCTCTCCATCTTTTGCTAACGTCGGCTGGCAGTCGCCGGCTGGATTATTGTTCAGCGCTCCTCGAAAATGCAAAATTGGACCTTTCCTACGGAGGTACAGAACTTTTGCTGCTTTTAGACTTAAAATTCATTCTGTTTTCTCCACACGCCCGCGAGTCGGGACTGGAGAGAAACCCAAACCGATTCACAAATACTGCGTTTCCCCGGAAATAAGATAAGAGTCTTATTTTCTTTTGACCCCAGAAATAAGCGCCTGGCCTTATTTTCGGGGAGGTCTTATTATTTTTGAGGTATAGGAGGCGGCGAACGTGGTCGCCTCAGGGCTGCTGCCATGTTGCAATATTTTCAGGGAGGGCTAATTTTCAGGGGAGGGACTATTTTAGCGCATGCGTTCAAAAGCCCAATTGGGTTTATTATCTGGGGAGGTCTTATTTGGGGGGAAGCAGGGTATAAAAACACACAGACACAAATATGGTTGTGATGTTATTGCCAGGAATCAGTTGCTAGCTATGATCGCACAAAAGTTCCTTTGGCAAGGATAGGCAGAAGCAGAGCTGAAGCTGGACTGACTGAGGCCATTTTGGGACTTCAGCGCTGACACGCAGGACAAGAGGGCTAGGGAGGGGGGCTGAATAGAGATAGTTGGGGTGTTGTAGCCAAAACAAAATGCTTTCTCGTGGGAACCAAGGATATTCCTGCAGGTGCTCTGAAGGAGGGGACTGGAGTCACCTAGCAACTGGAAAGCACCCTCATTGGACCGTGTGACTGACTGTTTTGAGAAAGTGACAAACTTTTACTTTTAATTAGGTGAAAACCGCTGGAATATTCAGAGCCAGTTTTCATTAGCCTATGCCAATACGACATATCCAATAAACCTATTCTTCAAGGAATATACTTGCCTCAGAGTTACGTTGGCTACGTGTATGTTACTTGGAACCCTGACATGAGATTTACCGTTATCGTTTTTAACATTCTGTAGAAAATAGACACTTTTAACTTACCCTAACCCTAACCCTAACCTTGAATGAAAGATGACATCAAGTCACAGATTGATTTTTGGACATGTATATACTGGGTATAATGGGATGCGGTGGCTCAGTGGCTAAGACGCTGAGCTTGTTGATCAGAAGATTGGAGGTTTAGCTGTTCGAATCCCTAGCGCTGCGTAACGGAGTGAGCTCCCATTACTTGTCCCAGCTTCTGCCAACCTAGCAGTTCAAAACCACGTAAAAATGCAAGTAGAAAAATAGGGACCACCTTTGGTGGGAAGGGAACAGGTTGGGACCTGCGTGCCTAAAATTCTATGTCGGAAATCCCTAAGCAAACAGGCGGCAACACTCAGAACTGAAGGTGTTTCGATTCAGACAGTTGTTCTCTTCGCTCTGAGCTTTAATTTGGATTAACCTCGGCACCCTTGCTCCCTGGAGGAGGGATCAGACAGCTGTGACACTTCTCAAGTCTGAAGCCAGGGAACAGCAAATTAAAAGTGTGTTCAGGGCAGAGGGCACAATATGATTCAAAGTCCCCCAACATTGTGAAACTTCGCCAGCTCAGTTATCCCAGCGATCGATTGCCTGTCTGTTTATTGATTGACACGATCTCCTTTAAGGCAGGGATGGCAAACCCATGACACACTTGTCAAAGGGGGGGATACCGCAACGTTTTGGGTGACACACCAGCGTTCACCAACAACCAGCCACAATTATTCTGAACTAGCTGGATAGCCGTGGTCCGTTACGAAATAAGTCGAGGAGTACCTAGTACCGCTTTTCAGTTCATTAGCATGTGAGTCTAAGGGGAACATCTGAATGTGCTTTTAGAGATATTTTCCCCTACTCACACCTGGCTATGCAGTAGAGGACAGATAATTAGAACTGCAGAAAAAACAATTGCTATTAACCTGCCTTCCATCGAGGACCTGAATACTGTACGAGTCAAAAAGAGGGCTGTGAGAATATCTACAGACCCCTCGCATCCTGGACATAAATTGTTTCAACTCCTACCCTCAAAATGGATGCTATAGAGCAGTGTTTCTCAACCTTGGCAACTTGAAGATGTCTGGACTTCAACTCCCAGAATTCCCCAGCCAGCATTCGCTGGCTGGGGAATTCTGGGAGTTGAAGTCCGGACATCTTCAAGTTGCCAAGGTTGAGAAACACTGCTATAGAGCACAGCACACCAGAACAACTAGACACAAGGAAAGTTTTTTCCCAAACGCCATCACTCTGCTAAACAACTAATCTCCACAACACAGTCAAATTATTTACTAAGTCTGCATTACTATTATTCTTCTCTTCCTTTCTAGTAACCATCTCTTCCCACTTAGGACTGTAACCAAGTTGCTTGTATCTTTAAATTTAATATTGCTTTATTTGTTCCTAGTATGATTTGATTGCGTATTAGTAACTTATGACTATCACTAAGTTTTGTTTCCATTTGCACCAAAGACAAATTCCTTGTGTGTCCAATCACACATGGCCAATAAAGAATTCTATTCTATTCTATTCTATTCTATTCTATTCTGTAATTCTATTCTGTAATTCTATTCTGTAATTCTATTCTGTAATTCTATTCTGTAATTCTATTCTGTAATTCTATTCTGTAATTCTATTCTGTAATTCTATTCTGCAATTCTATTCTGTAATTCTATTCTATGGTCAGGTGGCTTTCCTTCAACACTCACAAGTGGGACTCACCTGATGATAAAAGTCATCGTCATCAAAGATCTCCTCGTCCAGGTCTTTGAGGTGGACATTTGACATCACAGGAGGAAGCGTCTCCTGGAAGATGGAGAAAGAAAAGAGACTTCTGTGAGGACCATTTCACCTCCAATCTAGAACGCTGGTTCTTAAACTGGGGCGGGGGGAGTAATCCGAGCATACCTGGGGGCAGTGGAGCCATTTGCATTTGATCGTTTGTGAATCAAGGATGGAGTTTGAGAATGCCACTGCCAAAACTTGTGTAAAACAACAATTGGGGATGAAGATAATGTAATTGGGTCAAACGGTTTAAGAACTACTGATCTAGATTCACAGTGGCTTTTATAGATAGCGATAGCACCTACATATTGCTTCAGAGTGCTTTACAGCCCTCTCTAAGTGGTTGTATTGTATTTTTATTGTATTTATTAGTTTTGTATGACACCCACTCCGGGCGGCTTACAATAAAAAAGGGAGGGGGAATATATAAAACAATACAACAATCTAAAATTACAGCAACATTCATAACTTAAAGTGGGGCTGGATACTTCAACAGCCCCAGGCCTGCCGGAACAGTCAGGTCTTAGTTGCTTTACGGAAGGCCGGAAGGGTAGTAAGGGTCTGGATCTCCACGGGGAGATCGTTCCAGAGGGCTGGAGCTGCAACAGAGAAGGCCCTCCTCCAGGGAGTCGCCAGCCGACATTGGCCGGCAGATGGAATCCGGAGAAGGCTTTCCAAGCAGAGGGAAGACCTGCGGGAGTGCAAGGCCAGGTACTGGCGCCTGGAGGCTCAGCAGGTCCCACTGGCACAAGGCCCTCTGGCTCTTTGCCATCAGCGGCGCTTCCCTCCAGCCTTCGGCCAAAGCCCCACACCAGGAGGCTGAAGCAGACCCCAAGTCAGAATTTCTGTCCCCCTCCGACCCGCACAAAAACACCCCGAAGGGGGAGACTCTCTGCAGCAACACAAACATTTATTGCACGTATTCAGCCGTGGGCCGTTTGAGGACCCCTGATTTAGTGCAATATGAAAAATGCAAATAATTTTTCTGCCGACCACCAGTGGTCCAGGGACCACAAGTTGGTGACCACTATTCTATACTACTGAAGATCTTGCGACACCATAAATATAAGAAATCTATTATTACCGAAGTTTTGTGGGGTTCACACTCTTCTTGCGCGTGCAATAATACATTTGCTCGCATTTAAGGTACCACAAGCGTCAGATTCCACGCTACAAGTCAGGTACAAGTAAGCAAGAATTGCACAGATTTTATTCAATGCTCCTCTGGGATCAATAGAGAATCTTGGGCAGCCTAAGAGGAATTTCCTACCCTTCTTTCTGGTGAGTTCCTTAAGACGGAGATGCTTAAACACATTGAAATGCTTCTTCCCAGCTTTCCTGCCACCTGGGCTGAGTTGCTCTTTAAGAGATAAAAGCAGAATCTCTTTGGATAATTTACCGTATTTTTCAGAGTATAAGAGGCACCTTTTTCCCTCAAAAAAGAGGCTGAAAATCTGGGTGCGTCTTATACACTGAATACAGCACTTTTTGCCTCCCAAAACCCCACCCCCTTCACCAAAATGGCCGTGCATAGCCTTTTGGAGGCTTATAGAGTGCTGCTGGGGGCTGGGGAGGGCAGAAATGAGTGAAAAACGGGCTGTTTTTTGCTCAATTTTGCCCCCCCCCCCACCAGCCCCAGGAGCACTCTATAAGCCTCCTAAAGGCTATCCATGCCCTTTGGGGGGGGGGAACGGGCCCATTTTCATGAAAAACGGGTCATTTTTCGGAGGTCTGCAGAGTGTAAAAACTTTTTTTTTAATTTGGCTCTTCAAAATATTGGTGCGTCTTATATTCTGAAAAATACGGTAATTTTTCCTCTTCTCCGCTTTCTCTTCACCTGGACTGAATTGCTGTTTATTGAGATAAGCTGCCAACAGGTTCACTTCCTTTTCTTTTCTTCTTTTTGGACTGTCTACTCTTCCTTCCTTTTCTAACCTGGCCCCAACTCTCTCGCGGGCCTTGCTATTTGTTGCTCCAGAAATCTAAGAATATGCAAAAAAAACCGCTGTTGAAATACCATGAAATCTCCCCCATTTCAAAAGGTTTGCTCCTGCCTTGAACTTTAAATGAGCTGTTTCGAGCATCTCGCGGCGTGCTTTGACTTCAAAACCAAGAGAAGCTTCTGCACACACACAATTCATCTATAATATATGTACACTCAAATGGACACTGAAGGCAGGGCTGTCCCCTTTCATATGGGCATTCTTTATGGAGTGAGAAGGTCCGGGAAGACTATCATCCATCAAAAAAAGTCTTTGCACAGCTCAAAGCAAACAAGCCCTTGGTTTTCAAATCAGATGATAGCTTATAAAGGTGACATATTACTCTAGTTATCCAGGATTTGAAAGGAGGAGGAGGGAAGCCCTCTGCGCATGCAAAACAGGACGGTTCACAAGAGGTGGCTCTTCAAACAGGCACGTCACCCGGCTGCACCGAACAGCCGTTTACCATAAAGGAAACTGGTAATGCCGCTGTCAGGGCTGGAAGCCATCTTTTGCATTGGGCCTTCAGGCCTGCTACAATTAATGCTGTGGGAAAGAGTAGAGTAGAGTAGAGTAGAGTAGAGTAGAGTAGAGTAGAGTAGAGTAGAGTAGAGTAGAGTAGAGCAGAGCAGAGCAGAGCAGAGCAGAGCAGAATAAGAGAATAGAGTAGGATAGGTTAGGATAGGATAGGATAGAATGTTGGAATATAGAATAGAGTAGAGTAGAATAAGAGAATAGAATAGAATAGGATAGGATAGGATAGGATAGGATAGGATAGAATAAGAGGATAGGATAGGTTAGGATAGGATAGGATAGAATGTTGGAATATAGAATAGAGTAGAGTAGAATAAGAGGATAGAATAGGGTAGGATAGAATAAGAGGATAGGATAGGTTAGGATAGGATAGAATGTTGGAATATAGAATAGAGTAGAGTAGAATAAGAGGATAGAATAGGGTAGGATAGAATAAGAGGATAGGATAGGTTAGGATAGGAGAGAATAGGATAGAATGTTAGAATATAGAATAGAGTAGAGTAGAATAAGAGAATAGAATAGGATAGGATAGAATAAGAGGATAGGATAGGTTAGGATAGGAGAGAATAGGATAGAATGTTGGAATATAGAATAGAGTAGAGTAGAATAAGAGAATAGAATAGAATAGGATAGGATAGAATAAGAGGATAGGATAGGTTAGGATAGGATAGGATAGAATGTTGGAATATAGAATAGAGTAGAATAAGAGAATAGAATAGAATAGGATAGGATAGGATAAGAGGATAGGATAGGATAGGATAGAATGTTGGAATATAGAATATAGAATAAGAACATAGAATAGGATAGGATAAAATAAGAGGATAGGATAGGATAGCAGATTTGGAAGGGACCTTGGAGGTCTTCTAGTCCAGCCCCCTCTTAGGGAAGAAACCCTACACCACTTCAGATAAATGGTTATCCAACATCTTCTTAAAAACTTTCAGGTTGGAGCATTTACAACTTCTGGAGGCAACTTGTTCTACTGATTAATTATTCTCACTGTCAGGAAATTTCTCCTTAGTTCCAGCTTGAATCTCTTCTTGATTATTTTCCACCCATTGCTTCTTGTCCTACCCTCAAGACCAAGGATCAGTTGTAACTCGCTTATTTTGTGTGTGGCACTGTCGTAACTTCAAACAGCCGCTAAATGAATGGCCGTAGGTTGAGGACTAGCTGAAATTTGTCGCGATCGGCTCCCCCCTCCAACCCCCCCCACGTCAATTTCTTCCAAATAAGAGAGTTGATTTGTTCCCCCCCGCTTGGTCCAATCCGCCTCATTCCTTACCGTCTCATCCAGCTCGGTTTCTGGAAGCACCTCAGCAGCCGACACGGTTTTTCCCAGCACCCTGTACGCTGACCTCTTGGTCTGCGTCCGCCGGAGTAACCTCTCTTTGTCCATCAGAATGTGATCTACTTGAGTCAGGATGGATCGCTCGAAGGCACCAAAACCCTGGAAGGGCATCAAGCAACGTCAGGGAAAGCAGGAAGAAAAAACCTGTAGTTTCTCCCAGCCACAGTCCCCCCCCCCACTTGTCTTCCTTTATCAGCCAATGAGCAGAATATCTCACCTGCCCTTATTTTCTTTCTCTCTTTCGCACACCGATAACATTGTTTGCTCTTGGGAGGGTTTACTTTTACTTGTAAATGTGTACGGAGAATCTCAATCCTCCAGGTCATGGTTGTCCCAAAGGTGCTATTTTTTCCCCCCAGACGCAACTGGACTTTCCAAGGTGGTGCAGTGGTTAGGGTGCAGTACTGCAGGCCACTTCAGCTGACTGTTATCTGCAGTTCAGCGGTTCTAATCTCACCGGCTCAAGGTTGACTCAGCCTTCCATCCTTCCGAGGTGGGTGAAATGAGGACCCAGACTGTGGGGGCGATGTGCTGACTCCGTAAACCGCTTAGAGAGAGCTGAAAGCCCTATGAAGCAGCATATAAGTCTAACTGCTATTGCTTTTTCTTTGAAGGCGTTTCGCTTCTCATTCAAAAAGCTTCTTCGGCTCTGACTGGAAGAAGCTCCTGGTCAGCCTCTATATCGCTTTGCTTGCTACCGGCTGCCGTAGTAACGGGGAGGGAAGGGGGGTTCGGTATTTGGGAGGGGAAATCGATCTCGGGACGAGGAGGGAGTTTTGTTCTCATCATCTTCTGCGCATGCTGAATGGTCCCGTTTAGGTCTGGTCTCTGCATACCAGATGGTTGAAGCCACCTGAAGATGCACCCCCGCATGACACCCTTGGGGGCTAGAGATTGGACATTCGGCTTGGGGTTGTTGGGCGGGGGGGGAGGGATTTGGGTAAAGCTTTGATAGGTGCAAATTTCACACCTTTCGTTTCAGATCTTGCTTTACTGTCGCTGCACTTCATGTTCAGTAAAAGTACCTTTTCTCTAAACCAATGGAGTTGGGGGGTTTCCTTTCTGGAATTTTGAAAGAGGCACGTTTGACACTCCTTGGATAAGAAGTGAAACGTTTTCAAAGAAAAATCAGAAAGTCCAGTTGCCTCTTGGGAAAAAAAAGCACCTTTGGGTTTTACTTGAAAAGTTTTCTTCCATCCATCCATCCACTTTATTTGTATAAATCAAGGGTCCCAACCAGGGGTGGGTTCCTGCCAGTTCTAACCTTTTCTATAGAAGAGGTTCCACAAATCTACAGTGCCGTTTAGAACCGGTTCCAGCTCCCTCCCCCCACTCGTCCGCACATCATCAAGATGAAGAGCGAGAGGAGGAATTCTGGGAGTTGAAGTCCACAAGTCTTAAAGCTGTCAAGTTTGAACACCCCTGGGTTTTTTTTCCTAAAGGGTTAGGGGTGCAAGGGTCTTGTAACTTGACAGCTTTAAGACTTGCGTGCTTCAAATGCCAGAGTTTCTGAGCCAACATTTTGGTTGCTAAGCAAGAGTGTTGTTAAGTGAGTTTCACCACATTTTACAAATTGGCCACGCCCACCCAGTCACATGACTGCCAAGCCACTTCCACTCGGTCACATGCCCAGCAAGCCACTCCCACAAAGCAGGCCACACCTACAGAAGAGGTTCTAAAAAATTTTTGAAACCCACCACTGGTCCCAACCTGTGGGCTGCAAACCAATACTGGGCCATGGCCTATTGGCCACCGAACAACGTGAGTAGCTCAACTCGCGACAGTCTAGTGGCGAGCATCGTGGGCATTCACAACCCATTCACATGAGTGTCGCGATTTCGTGGGTGTTTGTGGCCGCCCTTGCACAAGCATCTTTGCGAATGCTTGCAGCTCCACTTGCACAAGCAACAGGAGCACGCACGTGTGCCTGCCCCTCCCACAAAATCATCCCCTCTTTCCACATTCCCTCCACTGGACTGCCAACCCGGAACTCAGGTTGGGAAACTCTGGTATAAATACCATATTTTTCAGAGTATAAGAGACACTTTATTCCCCCCCCCCCCAAAGGCTGCGTCTTATATACCGAACACAGCGTTTTTGGCCTCCCGAAACTCCCCCCCCCCTTGCAAAAATAGACATGCAGAGGGCTTGGGAGGCCTGCGGAGTGCAAAAACTTTTTTTTTTAATTTACCTCTTCAAAATCTTGGTGTGTCTTATACTCTGGTGCGTCTTATAGTCTGAAAACTTTGGTAATTCAAGGTGGCAATCATACCTCTTTCCTCCTCCTATTTTCCCCACAACAACAGCCCTGTGAGGCGGGTTGGGCTTAGAAAGGGTGACTAGCCCAAAGTCACCCGTCCGGCTTTCATGCCAAAGGCGAGACTAGAATTCACATTTCCCTGTTGATTGGCTCAAAGGCACCCAGTCGGTTTTCATGCCAAGGCAAGGACACAACTCAACACAACCTGGGGATTAGCTCAAAGTCATCCAGCCGGCTTTCATGCCTGCGGCAGAACTAGAACTCACAGGCTCCTGGGGACTAGCCGAAAGTCACCCAGCTAGTTTTCATATCTAAGGTGGGACCAAAACTCACAGTCTCCTGCTGGATTGGCCCAAAGCCACCCAGGCAGCCTTTGTGCCTAAGGTGGGACTAGAACTCACAGGCACCAGGCTTCTTGCTGGTGAATTCATACCATGCGTCCCTCCTCAGCACCCTTTAAGTATATTTTAAACTGTTTTTGTTAAAGATTTACCGTATATACTCGAGTATAGGCCGACCCGAATATAAGCCGAGGCACCTAATTTTACCACAAAAAACTGGAAAAGTTATTGACTCGAGTATAAGCCTAGGGTGGGAAATGCAGCAGCTACCGGTAATGATGTCCCGTGCAGCAGTGGGAGCGATGTCCCGCCTCCTATGACACACGGCACAGTGATTCCTATCATTGGATCACTGTACCAGAGGAGGTGGGACATCGTTATGTGGCTGCTTGCCATAACAAGGAGAAGGTGGGACATCGTTGCAGAGCGGCAGGAGGGGGAGGAAGGGGAATCGTAAGACAGCCCTGCATTACATTAGAACGTGAGGAGGGGGGATGGTGCGGTGCGCGCTGCGCGGCAAACTGACACAGAGGGAGGGGAAACTCACAAGGGCGCCGGGCCATTCATGAGCGTCACCCAGCGGCATGGCCCCGCCCCTTTTTCTCCTCCATTTCGGGCAAATTTTTCACTGACTCGAGTATAAGCCGAGGTGGCTTTTTTCAGCCCAAAAAGTGGGCTGAAAAACTCGGCTTATACTTGAGTATATACGGTATACCTTGTATTGGTTCTGGGAAGTCAAGGGGGGGAAGGTTTGGGGGGGTTGGGGGGAGGGAGCGGAGTTTACTAAATTGGAGGAGGGGTGTTGGATTTTAAGGTACTACGATTATACATGTATACTGCTATTTTTTCTTTTTTATGTATATTGAAATGGAATTATAAATACCATCAACACAAAAGGGAGTTTGCTCAGAAGCTGAAATACACCAAGTGAATTAGAGGAAGAGTGGGAAGCAGAGGAGAGAAGAAAGATAGGAAGAGAGGGATAGGAGAGAGGATGAGGGGGGAAGATAAGGTGTATAAGGAGGAGTGGTAAGGGGAGAGAGGAGAAGGAGAAAGGAAGGTGAAGTAGAGTAAAAAATGATGGAGGGAAGAAAGGATGTAGAAAGGGGGAGGAGAGAGGGGGAAGAAAGTGTCGGATAAAGTATAAATATGGTGTATGGAGAGCAGAAAAGCCAATAACTGGGGTTTTTTTCTTTCTTTGTTAGTTGATGGTAAGATAATTGATGTAATTACTTAATAATACAACATGATACTGACTATGTAATGGTTCCACCACAAAACCGCGTCCGACTAAAGGGCGCTCGACGAAACTGCGTAGCTGACGTCATCACAGCGCGACAACAGCGCGGAGAAAAAAGCACGCTGTAAACGCTAAACCTAAAATTAACCCCTAAACCTAACCCCCCTAAACCTAATCCTAACCCTAAACCTAACCCTTAACCTAACCCTAAACCTAACCCTTAACCTAACCCTAAACCTAATCCTAACCCTTAACCTAACCCTTAACCTAACGCTAAACCTAATCCTAACCCTTAACCTAACCCTAACCTAACCCTAAACCTAAACCTAAACCTAACCCTTACCTTAACTTGAATCGGCTTGCTTTCAAAGCGCTATTTAAAGCGCCCTTCTTTCTCCGCGCTCGCTGTTGTCGCCCTGTTGATGACGTCAGCGACGCGGTTTAATTGGGCGCGCTTTAGTCGAGCACGGTTTTGTCGTGCCACGCTATGTAATAGTATACATGTGATTTATATGCTATGAAAATGGAAAATAAAAATTTTCTATCCCGAAAAAAGAAGAAAAGAAAAAAATACTTGCCTTGCCCAGTTTGCCAGAAGCCAGTTTGGTCCTGTCATGCCACTTCTGTAGAGTGTTGTTTCTGTACGCCCGAAACTCAGCAAACCGCTTAGCCGCGAATTCGGGGTAATCCTCCATCTCCAGCTTCCGTTTGGGCGGCCTCCGCACATTTCTCTTCTCTTCCTCGGCTTCATAGCCGCCACTTGAGATCTCTTCGTCACTGGCAATGAAGATGGCGGCGTCATTAGTCTACAGAGCTGTCCAAGCATCTCCTGATAGCTTGCTCGCTCTCTTTAATGCGGCTTTAGCACCAAACCTGGTTAAAAGCAAGGCTGTCAAACTGAAGCTATGCATGGAAACTAATCAAGGAGAGAAGCAAACTGGTGTTTGTTTGTTTTTTGCAAGAGGCAACTGGACTTTCTTGTTTTTCTTCGAAGATGTTTTGCTTCTCATCCAAGAAGCTTCTTCAGCTCTTTCATATAAAGAACGATTGCTGGAATTGGGTATGTCTAATTTAGAAGGACGAGGGGTGACATGATAGTAGTGTATCTTAGGGGTTGCCACAGAGAAGGGGGGGTTGTCAACTTATTTTCCAAAGTATCAGAGGGCAGAAAAGGAGCAATGGATGGAAACTAATCCGTGACCCGTCAAAACCGCGCTCGACTAAGCCGCGCCCGATTAAACCGCGTCGCTGACGTCATCAAAAGGGCGACAACAGCCAGTGCGGAGAAAGAAGGGCGCTTTAAATACCGCTTTGAAAGCAAGCCGATTCAACTTAAGGTAAGGGTTAGATTTAGGGTTAGGTTTAGGGTTAGGTTTAGGGTTAGGTTAAGGGTTAGGTTTAGGGTTAGGTTAAGGGTTAAGTTTAGGGTTAGGTTTAGGATTAGGTGGGTTAGGTTTAGGGGTTAATTTTAGGTTTAGGGTTTACAGCGTGCTTCTGTCTCCGCGCTGTTGTCGCCCTGTTGATGACGTCAGCTACGCGGTTTAGTCGGACACAGTTTTGTGGTGGAACCAACTAATCAAGGACAAAAGCCACCTAGAAATAAGGAGAAATTTCCTGGCAGTGAGGACAATTAACCATTGGGATGACTTGCCTCCAGAGGTTGTGAATGCTCCAACACTGGAAGTTTTTAAGAAGAGATTGGACAGCCATTTGTCTGAATTGATATAGGTAGTACTAGACTTATGACCTCAATGAACGGCCAAATTTCTGTTGCTAAGCGAGAGAGTTAAGTGAATTTTGCTCCATTGTACGACATTTCTGGCCACAGCAGTTAAGTGAATCACTGCAGTTGTTAATAACAGTTAAGTGAATCTGGTTTCCCCATCAGTCTTGCTTGTCAGAAGGTTGCAAAAGGGGATCATGTGAGCCCGGGACACTGCAACCGTCAGAATCAGTTGCCAATTCAGTCTGAATTTTGGTCACATGCTGCAATGGTCGTCAGTGTGAAAAACGGACATAAATCAATTTGTTTCAGTGCCATTGTGATTTCAAACAGTTACTAAACGAAGTGTTGTTAAGTCGAGGAGTACCTGTATAGAGTTTCCTGCCTGAGCAAGGGGTTGGACTAGAAGACCTCCAAGGTCCCGTCCAACTCCGTTATTCTGTCAAAGCGGCGGATTTATCCTTTGCTGCTTCAGATCATCTTGGCCTTCAATGGTATACTGCCCCTGAATATGGCATTTCCATTTAGCCTTATGGTCAACAGAGGCTGATTGCATTTCTTCCCCCCTCTATGAATAGCTAATCCCCCGTTAAAGCCATGTAATCACACAGGCAGATAATACCCTATGAAACGGGAACAAGTCTTTCGACAGTTCTGAAACTTATCCCTGGATAAGCCTTAGGCCTAATGCAAAGGACAGAACGGTGTGTGTGTGTGTGTGTGTGTGTGTGTGTATCTGGGCAAGCGAGCTATGATTTCAGAAGCAGAGAAGAGCAATCAAGATGATTAGGGGGCTGGAGGCTAAAACATAAGATGAACGGTTGCAGGAACTGGGCATGGCTAGTCTAGTGAAGAGAAGGATCAGGGGAGACAGGAGAGCAGGCTTCCAATACTTGAGGGGCTGCCACAGAGAGGAGGGGGTCAACCTATTTTCCAAAGCACCCAGACAAGGAATAATGGATGGAAACTGAACAAGGAGAGATTCAACCTGGAAATAAGGAGAAATTTTCTGAACAATCAACCCATGGAACAGAAGTTGCCTTCGGAAGTTGTGGGAGCTTCATCACTGGAGACTTTCAAGGAGAGACTGGACTGCCATCTGTCAGAAATGGCATAGGGTCTCCTGCTTGGGAAGGGGGGTGGGCTAGATGACCCTCAAGGTGCCTTCCAACCCTGTTAACCTGTTCACTTGCCTACAGCTTCGGGGTTGTGCCACCAGATGCTGAAACATGCCTAAGTCAATGGGGAAGCCCAATTCACTTAACAACCGTGTTACTAACTCAACAGCTGTAGCAATTCACTTAACAACATTGGCAAGAAAGGTCGTACAGTGGACCAAAGTTCACTTAACAACCAGCTCGCTGAGCGACAGAAATTATGGTCTCAATTGTGATTGCAAGTTGGTTCAAGGTGTCAGGGTTCCAAATAGCACCCAAAGGTAAATCAGAGTCCAAGGCAAAGTATTGCTCAAAGTTCCAATTTATTAAGAGAGCCATGTTGGCACATCTGGGAAACCCCAAATTTGAAAGCTGAGGGGTTCCTTCCCCCTCAGTTGAAAGTTCAAGATCTTGCCCCCACACCCACAAGTCCATCACATGGTCCAATTTCCCACTGCCATGCTGGCAATTTCCACCCATCCAATTCCAGTCAGGTGCAGAGACAAAGGATGACCTTGGTTTTCTAGAAAGGAATTTTGCTGTGGCTACATCGTATCTCACTCCTTACAATCCCCCCTCCCATTTTCCCACAATAGAACATGCATAGTAGAATAATAGAAAGTGTGACAGGCCGAAGATCTGAAGGAAAAGATGGCTGCAGGCCTGACACAAGGGATGGGCCCCATCTCATTTGGTCCTGCCCTCCGCCCCAAAGTTGGAAAGGTATTTTGTGGCCTTTGCCCACCCATTGCCCAGTTGCCGCCATCGCTATCTTCTTTACCTCTCCTCTTCCTTTTGTCCTGCTACCAAATGCCTGGTCCCCGAGTTCTGGAGCCACAGTTCATCCTGAAGATCCACCAGGCTTCTTAGCAAAGCCTTCAACGCTTTGTAACCTGTGGAGAAAAACAGAGAGTGCCTTAAGAAGACCCTGCAAGGAATGCCATGCTTTTGACAGGGGAGACGAGGATGTTGAGAACCTGACAGGTTGGGCATGGCGGGAAGGGAAAGAGTTCTCTACCTGTGAAAGTCTGTAGAGATTCTCAGTCTTCCAGGACACGGTGGTCCAAAATCCCTTTGGGATAAACACCCTTTGAGTAGGGTGGGAGTAAGGATGGATTTCCAGAGGAAAGATTGCAGACTACAGGAATCAGAAGCACCACTCAGGTGAGCCTGAGGACACAGATAAACCTCCAGGTGTCCTCAAATGACCCTCTGAAAGGATGCAAATGACCAGCTGTCTGCAAGGAATATTAAATCCTTCTATTCCCCACCATCCTGTCAGAGTTGGAGAAGTCTAGTTGCCTCCTGAAAAAGCACTTTTGGGTCTGAATTTTACTTGATAGTGATCCAGGTATCTTCCCTGCCAGGTAAGTATTAAATATATTCTCCTCTTTGAATGAAACAATCAATTTAACCATTTCTGCTTTATCTTTTTAGAATAACAGAGTTGGAAGGGACCGTGGAGGTCTTCTAGTCCAACCCACTGCTTAGGCAGGAAACTCTATACCAATCTTCCCTGCTGTGGAAATGATATATATTTCTGCTTGAACTTAATAATCTTTATACACTACCACCATCATTTACATTAACAAAATTCACTGTATTCTTTCAGATTCTTTAACCTTAAAGTGAGAAATGGCTTTTCCCCCCATCCATTTTAAAACACTAAACTTTTCTTTAAAAACACTTCTAAAATCAAAACTTTCTAATACATCTTTTTTTAAAAACTTCTCAGCATGCATACCTTAAAGTTCACTATTAAATTAGATCACTCCCTCCAAGTTACCCTCATAGAATATTTTTTTTCTTCTTGTTAAACATCCTTTTTAAAACTCTAAACATTTCTTTAACTTTCTCTTAACGCAGATAAGAAAACGTATTTTTCCTTTATGTATAATGCTTAAGTGATTCCCAAAGTTTGTAAAATATTATTCAAAGTATCTTTGAGTAGGTCAGATTCTTGCAGAGAATGTTAGCATGCAATTAACTTATAGTCACTTGAACTGCCTTGTTTCCTGATTTCTTGCACCTGACCCGGCTCAATAACGATCCATAAGTCAGGACTTATGGGATGCGGTGGCTTAGTGGCTAAGATGCTGAACTTTCTGATCAGCAATTTGGCGGTTCGAATCCCTAGTGCTGCGTAATGGAGTGAGCTCCCCGTTACTTGTCCCAGCTTCTGCCAACCGAGCAGTTTGAAAGCATGTAAAAATGCAAGTAGAAAAATAGGGACCACCTTTGGTGGGAAGGTAACAGTGTTCCGTGTGCCTTTGGCATTGAGTCATGCGGCCACATGACCACGGAGACGTCTTCGGACAGCGCTGGCTCTTCGGCTTTGAAACGGAGATGAGCATCGCCCCCTAGAGTCGGGAACGACTAGCACGTATGTGAGAGGGGAACCTTTATCCTTACACTGCAATTAGGGGAAATGGGCAGACTTGTCTCTTTATATTTAAATCTAGAAGTCTTCCGCAAGCCATGTTTCTGGATTAGCGTTAAGGAAACAGTCCAGAACGCATTTCCCATTTATCCTGTGCTTGCCTGCCTCCCTCTCGCCAGCTTTAGCAAGTGAAAAAGAGCCAGACTGTTCATTCCAAACAGTGGTTTTAACCAGCAACAAGAAGGCCACAAAAGAAGGCATCATATCATCGTGCCGTAGGAATGGCAGGCAAGCTTTCCAGAGGAACAAAGCCGAGATAAAGTGGGAGAATTATTTGTTTCCCCATCAAGCACATTACATGTTTATTCCTGAATGGTGAAGGCACTGGAGATGTATTAAAAGGGGGAGGATGGGGGCATCCCTGCCACTGACAACTGGCACATGTAGGGAGACGGCAACATATGTATTACTTCTGCCCTGGATGCCAGTTTCTGAAAGGGCTGAGAGAGAGGGACTGAGTTGCCGTATTACACCTGCTATCATTCTCTGTTCATTGTGGGCTATGGGCCTACAGACTGAGATGTTGGGGAAATTGTCCTCTTAGTAGACGAGCAACAAAGATGATTAAGGGACTGGAGGCTAAAACATATAAAGAACGTCTATGGAGTTTCTCAGTCATCCAGGACATGGTTGTCCCGAAGGTGCTTCTCTCAACTGGACTTTCTTTGAAGGCAGCCAATGCATGGAGCTACTCACACGGCCTGGTGGCCAATAGGTTGGGACCCCTGATTCATACAAATAAAGCAGAGGAATGGATGGATGAATAGAATCAGCTTTGCAAGTGAAACCTAAAGGTGCTTTTCAGGAGTGGGTACGTGCTGGCGTTACTACTGGCTTGGGGCGCAATTTTTTTTGCGTGTGTGCGCTTGCTTCACTCACACGCATGCCAGGCGCATGCTCTGCGTGCATGCACATTTCCACCTAAAACGGTCTGCCCATGCGCACATTAGAAAAGGGGAAAAATACATTTTTTTCAATGAAGATTGTTCTGCGCATGCGCAGAACAGAAAATCAAGATGGTGCAGCAGAGGATAGAACTGATTCGGGTGCGTGTCTGGCTGAGTTACTACTACCTACTCGGCGGAACCGGTCTGAACTGGTAGGAATCCACCTCTGGTGCTTTTTTCCAAGAGGCAACAGAACTTTCTTGGTTTTTCTTTGAAGACATTTTGTTTCTCATCTAAGAAACTTCTCCAGCTGTGACTGGGGTCCTTCCATTCCCCACCATCCACTCAGAGCTGAAGATGCTCCTTGGATGAGAAAGGGCGTTAGTACTTACCTGATACGCCTCTTCTCATAGTGGGGGGAGGAGTATCCAGATTGGGTTGACCTTGTCCTCTCATTGATTGGATTGAGTCAGATAAGCTCTTTGGGACACGCCCCTAGCCACCAGGTATTCCTCGCTCCTTGCTTCTTTCCGATGCCGCTGTGACCAGGGAATGTCTCTTTGGCTCCTTCCCGGTCGTCTGGCCACGTGGAGGCAGCGCGGGCACTCCGCGGCGTTTGGGAAGCCGCGGTTCGTCGCTCGACCCCTGAGGGGAGCGACGGAGCGCTCCAACGCCTGTAGAGCCTCCGCGGCAGGGCTTGCCTCCAGGAGGCTTGTGCCCTCTCCTCCTGCTTGCCCGGCAAAGGTCCTCACCGAGTGACTCCGGTCTCACTCAGTGGCCAGGGCAGCATGCCGCCCCAGGGGGCTTGTGGCAGTCCAGTCCTTGCAGGAGGAGGCTGTGTGCGGTACAGGGAGGCAAAATTTGCCAGGTCCAAATATTTTCCTTTTAATTCCTTGCGATTTGCTGGAGATCCAGAATGGTGCACCTTCCGGTGAGTGGATTGAGTCGATAACTGGGGAATACCTGGTGGCCAGGGGCGTGTCCCAAAGAGCTTATCTGACTCAGTCCAATCAATGAGAGGACAAGGTCAACCCAGTCTGGATACTCCTCCCCCCTCACTATGGAGAAATGAAACATCTTCAAAGAAAAACCAAGAAAGTCCAGTTGCCTCTTGGGGGGGGGGGGGAAGCACCTTTGGGCTGCTGTAATAGCAGCTAGGATTGTATTTGCATAACATTGGAAGAGTGAAAAGATCCCTGCAGAGGAAAATGTGGTTAGGAAAATATTAGACTGTGCATAATGAACAGATTGACACTGGCTATCAAAGAGAAAGTTAAAAAAAACAACGAGTATTATACAATTTTGGGAATCTTTTTACCGGTGGTTAGAGAATAGGCATAAGAATTAATAGTAAAAGAAGTTATCTAAAGTATAGAAAAGGCATTAATAGTCAATATAACTAATAGATTTAAATAAATTATAATGGGATCGCTAGAATATTAGATACTTAAGGTATTGAAAATTAAGCTTAAAATGAGATTAAATTACGAATAAGATTGTATATATGAATGTTGGCACAAAATATGTATACCCAGAAGAAACGCTGGTTAGTGAGAAATGGATTGTTTATATAAAAATAAAATTAAAAAACGTAACCAAAAAAAAGTGTTGTGTATGCGCCCGAACAGGTAGTAACAAAATTGGTAATCCACAACTGGTCCCAGCCTACTGGCCATCAGGCCGTGTGAGTAGCTCCATGCAGTGGCCGCGTGATGTGGCCCTCAATGAAATCGAGTTTGACACCCCTGGACTAGAAGACCTGCATGGTCCCTTCCCACTCTTATTATTCTATTTTGCGTTAACGTCACGGGGGAATTGCATACTAAGAATAGCTGGTTTTTAACCTAGCAGCCTCCCCCCTCCCCGCCTTTTCAAAGTATTTCTCTTGCGCTATAGGACAATATAACCCTTGCGCCACAGTTATTTAAGGGTAAGTGTGGGTGTCAAGAGGAAGCCTAACCCAAAGGAGCAGAAGAATTAATGGAAGAGGGACGAAGGCAGCCGAGATCCATCAATTCAGAATACAGCCTCGATGCCACACCGACTGCCAACGGCAAACCAAACCAGCCTTCTCTCTGTTATCTCTGCCCGTTGACAGGAGGACGTTTTTATTCAATTTTCAAAAAGCCCATCTAAGCCGGATGAGTTCTATCTATCGGGGCGAGTCCCGCTGTTTAATTTTACGGCTGGGCCTTTTTTATTCCCAGGTTTCCATCTCTTGCATTTTCAAGGTTTTGTTTATCCCGTTGCCTCTTTTATTAAAGGCCCCGAGGACCGCATTTTAGCTTTTAGTCTTTTCGCTGGTGAGATCTCAAGCCGGCCAACAATACAAGGAAGGAAGGAAGGGAGAGAGGGTGGGAGGGAGAGAGAGAGAGCTGTAGAAAAAGAAAGGCAAAAGGAAGAAAGGGAGGGGGGAAGGAAGGAAGGAAGGAAGGAAGGGAGGGAGGGAGAGATCAAGCTGTAGAAAAAGAAAGGCAAAAGGAAGAAAGGGAGGGGGAAGAAGGAAGGAAGGAAGGAAGGAAGGAAGGAAGGAAGGAAGGAAGGAAGGAAGGAAGGAAGGAAGGAAGGGAGAGAGGGTGGGAGGGGGAGAGAGAGCTGTAGAAAAAGAAAGGCAAAAGGAAGAAAGGGAGGGGGAAGGAAGGAAGGAAGGAAGGAAGGAAGGGAGGGAGGGAGGGAGAGAGATCAAGCTGTAGAAAAAGAAAGGCAAAAGGAAGAAAGGGAGGGGGGAGGAAGGAAGGAAGGAAAGAAAGAAAGAAAATTGGAAAAGACTAAGAGGAGAAAAGAAACTATAAATGAAAGGAGATAACCAGAAGCTGAGAGGGGAAAAATAGCAGGAGAACCAACAAGACTTAATATGTCTTTGATAGGTAAAAAGCCAGCTGTTGTTTTCCACTAGAACTATGATGGCAAACCTATGGCATCTGTGCCACAGGTGGCACGCAGACCCCTCCCTGTGGGCATGCGCACCATCACCAGCTGCTCCGGCACATGTGCAGTGCCGAAAAGGTTCGCCATCACTGCCCTAGAACATAAAATAATAGAGTTGAAAGAGACCTTGGAGGTCTTCTAGTCCAACCCCCTGCTCAAGCAGGAGAACCTATACTGTTTCAGACAAATGGCTGTCCAGTCTCTTTTTGAAAACCTCCCATGATGGACCATCCACAACTTCTGAAGCTAGTAGCCCTTTGCAGAATTGTGCCTAACACACTGCTAGATATGCAGGGGGGGAAAGTACATCATTGGCGACTTTTAAGACTGGAGGACCTCAACTCTCAGAATTGCTAGCTGGAGAATCCTGGGAGTTGAAGCAACGGGTCGTAAAAGGTTCCCAAGGCTGGAGACCCCTGAGTTAGAACGGGGTTAACAAAAGCAGAATTCCTGCCTGATAGCAACCCCTGGCTTTCATTTGCATGAAACAAAAATTCACAGTTCTTAAGGTGCCTTCAAAACAATCCGGGCTTCAGTGGGGAATTCTGCAGAATGCTACCTTCACTCATAGGGAGGTTACATTTTGGGAAATTTATTGTGATTGGAGATACTGGAATTGGATCACAGCAAACCAAGTGTCAGGTCTGCAGCCATATCTCTCTTGGCCTGCCACACTTTCTATTATTCTACTATGCCTTTTTCTATTGTGGGAAAATGGGAGGAGGGATTGGACGGAGTTAGATGCTATGTAGCCAAAACAAAATTCCTTTCTAGAAAACCAAGGTCATCCTTTGTCTCTGCACCTGACCGGAACTGGATGGGTGGAACTGCCAGCATGGCAGTGGGAGATTGGACCATGTGATGGACTTGTGGGTGTGTGGGCAAGATCTTGAACTTTCAACTGGGTGGGAAAAACCCAGGAAGCTCAGATTCGAGTTTTCCCAGGTGTGCCAACATGGCTTTTAATAAATTGGAACTTTGAGCAATACTTTGCCTTGGACTCTGATTTACTTTTGGATGCTATTTGGAACCCTGACACCAAGGAGTGGAGTTTCCACTTAACCACAAAGCTCAACAAGTTAACTTGTGCTTTCCTTTATTTTAAGAATAAGCCTCAGAGGAACAGCCTGCTGCGACAGAGCAGAAGTCGTGTTTTAGGCAGGGAATGATAAAAAAAAACATCAAGTGAAGTCTTGTGCACCTTACGTTTCTGGTAAAACACAGATACTGTTCCTTCCTGATGGGATCAAACTTTGGATGCTTGGTAACTGGTTCATATTTATGTCCCGGGGTCACATAATCCCACTTTTGCTACCTTTTGACAAGCAAAGGCAATGGGGGAGCCAGATCCACTTAACAATCATGTTACTAACTTAACAACTGAAGTAAAAAAAAGGAGGTAAAATGTGGCAAAATTCACTTAACAACTGTCTCACTCAGCAACAGAAATTTTGGGCTCCAATGTGGTCGTAATTCGAGGACTACCTGTACCTACAAAGGGGGGGGGGGCATTTCATGGTGTTTCAACTCCAGCAGGGAGAGTGGGTGATGTATCTGAGAGGATTTTAATGTTTGTAAATCTCCTCCCCACACCCATCCTGTAAATACTAGCAGGCTCATAGTTAGTAAATCGTAAGGATCAGCTGTACCTGCCGTGTTTCCCCCAAAATAAGATCCAACTGGAAACTAAGCCCCAGCATGATTTTTCAGGATGGTCATAATATAGGTCTGTTCTGTCCCCCCTTCTCGGCTCTTGGCAAGCAGACAAATTTAAAAGGAAGTCTTTTTATCAATTCTCGGCTCCGACTGGCTGTGAGCCCAAAAATAACATAAATACAGTCTCTAACGAGACAATAGAATACTAAACAAAAACTCTTACAAGTAATGCACTTCTCCAAGTGTAGCCTTGAATCAGGGTTACAGGAAACACAAAGCACTTATCCAAGTGTATCTTACATAACCACGACTGATGATTAAGCAATGTTGTCCGAACCAAGGAACGCACGAAGGAACGTTGACTCCAGCAACTAGGGCATGGCACCATCCGTTCTTTTATCACCCAAAGACTCACTAACGAGCCCCAGCTGCATCGTTAATCTTGCATTCCGAAAAGACTCACAGAAGACTGCTGCTGAGTCACAACATAGGTCCTACCCCCAAAATAAGCCCCAGTTAAGATCATCAACAGAGAGAGGAGGCGTTTAGTACTGTATTCCCCCCCAAAAATAAGACCTAACCGAAAAGTAAGCCATTTTGGGGACAAAATGAATATAAGACCCAGCCTTGTTTTGGGGGAAAACACGATAACTAAGTAGAGTACTTGGATAGGGGGCAAAAAATATCTTGCTTTTAGACTACAATTGAGGAAATATCACAAAGGTGGACAAAGCTCCTTTCAGATCTTCCCTTCGGAACAAGTTACTGAGGGCCAAAACACCTCCCCTTCCTTGCTAACTGATTTGAACATTTGAACAGGAGCAAAAAGGGAGCAGAAATTTCTGTTGGTAATTGAGACAGGTGAATTTTACTCCCATTTCAGGACCTTTTTTGCCACCGCTGTTAAGCGAATCACTGCGGTGGTTGGTTGTTTAAGTGAATCTGGCTTCCTCACTGATTTTTGCTTGTCAGAAGGTCGCAAAAGGAGATGACATCTCTCTCTCTCTCTCTCTCTCTCTCTCTCTCTCTCTCTCTCTCTCTCTCTCTCACACACACACACACACACACACACACACACACACACACACAGGGCACTGCAACCGTGACAAATACGAGTCAGTTGCCAAGTGTCTGGATTTGGATCACCCAACAGTTCTAAGGGCGAAAAACAGCCGTGAGTCGGCTTTTTTCAGCGCCACTGTAACTTTGGTCACTAAATGAACCGTTGTAAAGTGAGGACTACCTGTATTCTTTCAAAGGGAGACTTCTTCTTCAACCAACTGCTCCAGAACCAAGTTTAAAAGACAGGTCAAACACAATGCTTGATACGCTGGCCCAAGAACAATGCTCCTCGTTCAAACCCCAAGCCAGCCCACTCCCCACATTACCCGCCTCTCTCTCTGTCTCTCTCTCTCTCTCCCCCCCCCCAGTCATCCCTGACAATTAATCCCCCAAGAAACACGTTTGATTAAATCTTTTCAAGCAAATCCTTTGCTTTGCTTTTGTTAGTTCACTTCTTGTCAACATCTATTAAAATATGCCTTTAATTCTCCCACAATCTTAAAAAACACTGATTCCACTGTCTTCAACTTTAATCAACTGTATGGCCGGCATTTTTCATTTCATAATAATGCGCTGCTTGGAATTCAAGAGGCGAGCTCCACATCAATCATTCTGCGAGAATTTTTCCACTGCAATAAATATGCAAATGAGCAAAAGCCAGTCAGTCGTATTTCAGGCCCGACTTGCTAGTGTTTTAAAAAAAGACACAAATTTATTAATTGCCGTTGGCCAGTGGAATCCTATTACTTTGGGCATTGATTACAAAGCTGTGTGAGTGATTATCGTGCAACTCACGGACCATCCAGGCATGAGGAAAAATTATTAAAGCAAAGGAGAGATTATCAACTCGGAATAACAATAAGCTGTAACATTTTAAGGCCCCTAACTTCGGCGGCCGAGAAAATTATGCCACTGCTTTAAAGCGTCGCCATTCCCAAAGCTTTCTGCACCTTTTTTCCCCTTTCCCATGGCCCATCATCTTTCGGCTTTATGTCAGAAGAAGAAAAAAAGTCCCAAGCACTTTCCTCTATCTTTGTATTGGCCACCACAAGGGAACTAACTGTACACTGAAAAAAGAAAAGGATCAAAAAGTGGCTAGAGGTAATAACAGGTGTTAAAATAGAATGGAAACCTGAAGTTTTTTTTTATTAGGAATAATGACTGCAAAATATATTAAAAAAAAGAAATTCAGTATTTAATATTGCACATAATTACGGCGGCGAGGATTGCCTTTGCCCAGAAATGGAAAAACAAATTAATCCCAAGCGAAGATGAAATAATAAGAAAGGTTATGGACTGTGCTGAAATGGACAAATTAACAAAAGAAATCCAGGGAAAAGAAGAATCAGAATTCTACCAGATATGGGATAAATGGTATAGGGGGGATGGAGGAAAGAAACAAGGATCAAGGAAGGAAGACAACAAAGCCCAAAAATAGTAGTTAAGGAGAATTAACACACATATATGTATCCAAGTGGTTTAAATTTACTAGAGGTAATCAACCATTATAGCAGACAGATGAGTAAGATAAGAGGGTTAAGAATGGTGAAATGCAAATGACATATAACAGAAGGGGAAACAATATAAGGTGAGCGATATCGATTGGCAATTGCCATTAGAAAGAACAGGAAGCTCCTGTTCGTATTGTATTGTGTAAATGTGATGTACGCCTAAGTTTTGTGTGTGTGTGTATTTTACATGTTTGTAAATAAAATTTAAAAAATTAAAAAAAAGAGAAGAAAAATACTTGTGTTTTCTTGAAGGAGGAAAATTGGTGTTCAAGAGATGTATATTTCCTGCTTCAAAATAAAAGTAGTCCTCGATTTACGACCCGAATTTTGCTGTTAAGTGAGATGTTAAGGGAGTTTTCTCCATTTTGCCACCTTTCTTGCCACTGTTAAGGGAATTATCACAGTTGTTATTTTAGCAATTGGGTTCTTAAGTGAATCTGTCTTCCCCACTGACTTGGCTTAGTCAGATGGTTGTGAAAGGGGGACCACATGACCCCGGGATACTGAAACGGTCGTAAGTGTGAGTCAGTTGCCAAGCATCTGAATTTTGATCATAGGACCATGGGGGTGCTGCTCTCGTAACTGTGAAAAAACGGTCCCAAGTCACCTTTTTCAATGCCATGGTAACTTTGAACAGTCACTAAATGAAGTCGTTGTAAGTCAAGGACTACCCGTAAAGGTTTCCATGACAGTAACAAGCGTTTTGGAAAGCTATTTTCTTCTCCCAAAAACTGTTTCCAATTTCTAGGCGCCTGTACTGACTCCCTCCTCCGTCCAGTAACGAAAGCCGAGACAAGCTTAACTAGAATGTACTTTAATTAGCAAGACCAAAATCTCTGTGGCTGAAAGCCAAGCAAACAAACAGATAAGGACCTTGGCAGCAAGTCCGACAAACCTTGGCAGCAATCCAGCCTGCCAAGCTAGTTACAACAGTTCTCTTTAGTCAATGCGTTGACTTCTGCAAGAGGGCCCTGTGCATAAGCAGTCTTTTTTATAGTCTGGAGAGGAGCCTAATGACCATCAGCTGGGCGCAATCACCTCCTGTAATTGCATAATTGTTCCTGACGCCTACTAGCTCTTCGATGGCGTGCATCCAGGAACAACTCACTGCTGGCTTCTGGATCACTCTCCCTTGTCTCCTCCCCACTGGTCCAAGGCTCAGGCACCACCTGGTGGCCAACCAGTCTCTCTGCACCCTGCTCAGAGTCGGAACCCTGTCCAGGGTCCTCCACATCCTCCAGAGCCGACTCAGAGGGCCCTTCCCTGTCGGAGTCTGGTGGCAGCTCCAACGGCACCTGCTGGGCCACAGCAGGCGCCCATGTAAAATACAAAGAGCCAGACATGCTCAACAATAGCAAGACCAGAATTTTTCTCTTAGATGCTTTATATAGTTTGAAGTTTCTCTCTTCAACAATATGGCTGGATAGAATTAAATATGGTCATTTTTGGCAGTACGTGATCCCGGGTGGAGTTCTCCTTGCTCAGGGAGTTTTCCTCCCTTCTACCCACATTTGTTAAAACAAAAATAAAGTACATACCCTAATTGCAACAGATTGCCTGGATTAATGATAAAAAGTCCAGAGGAAGGAAATAAACAAGTAATCTTTCTTAAAGGGGCGGTGCTCATCTCCATTTCTAAGCCGAAGAGCCAACGCTGTCCGAAGACGTCTCTGTGGTCATGAGGCCGGCATGACTCAACGCCCAAGGCGCATGGAACACTGTTACCTTCCCACCAGTGGTGGGATTCAGCCAGTTCGCACCTATTCGGGAGAACCGGTTGTTAACTTTCTAAACAGTTCAGAGAACCGGTTGTTGGAAGAAATCTCCTTTTGTTTTTTATCACATTACAGGGCTAATCCTGTAAGGAAGGCAGGAAGGAAACATTCTGGTGTTGTTTCTAGCCTAATCTTAATTGCCCTGATTACAGAAACTGCCTCTCCGGTCAACCCTCGTTACATTATAACAGCTAAGGCGAAGCGCCCATCGATGTGAGTGATGCTGAGTTGGCTACGCCCACACAGTCACATGACCACCGAGCCACGCCTACCCAGATGGTCTTTAGGGCAGAGAACCGGTTGTTAAATTATTTGAATCCCACCACTGCTTCCCACCAAATATGGTTCCTATTTTTCTACTTGCATTTTTACATGCTTTCAAACGGCTAGGTTGGCAGAAGCTAGGATAAGTAAGGGGAGCTCACTCCATTACGCGGTGTTGGGGATTCAAACCGCTGACCTTTCTGATCGACAAGCTCAGCATCTTAGTCACTGAGCCACCGTGTGCCCCCTACGTAAAATGTGTAGACACAGTGAAATTTGAAACCAAACCATGCATTAAATCGAACCTTGACACCATAGCTACTAGGTTTACATTCTTTGTCCATTGTGTTGTATCACAGTGTTACAATAAACTACAAATAAACCCACTTTTCCCCTTTCCTCACTAATCAATACATCCCTAGGGATTTCTCTACTGTGGTGACCATGTGCTGATTCTTTATGAACGTTTTATCACCAGATTTAAAGTGAGACCACATGTGGCCACATTAATACATCAATAACCTTTTCTCCATCTCATGTTAACATTGGGATTCACAATCTTAGTCCAGGTGGAGAAGAGTAGGGTAAGACTCGAAATACAAATTTCGAAGTAATGAAGCCAGTTCAGTCTAGAGGTGAAAGCCCTTGGTTAGAATCCAGGACACTGTGAGTTCTAGTCCCGCCTTAGCTATGAAAGCCCGCTGGGTGACTTTGGGCCAATCACCAGGAGACTGTGAGTTCTAGTCCCACCTTAGCTATGAAAGCCCGCTGGGTGGCTTTGGGTCAATCACCAGGAGACTGTGAGTTCTAGTTCCACCTTAGCTATGAAAGCCCGTTGGGTGACTTTGGGCCAATCACCAGGAGACTGTGAGTTCTAGTCCCACCTTAGCTATGAAAGCCCGCTGGGTGGCTTTGGGCCAATCACCAGGAGACTGTGAGTTCTAGTCCCACCTTAGCTATGAAAGCCCGTTGGGTGACTTTGGGCCAATCACCAGGAGACTGTGAGTTCTAGTTCCACCTTAGCCATGAAAGCCCGTTGGGTGACTTTGGGTCAATCACCAGGAGACTGTGAGTTCTAGTTCCACCTTAGCTATGAAAGCCCGCTGGGTGGCTTTGGGTCAATCACCAGGAGACTGTGAGTTCTAGTTCCACCTTAGCTATGAAAGCCCGTTGGGTGACTTTGGGTCAATCACCAGGAGACTGTGAGTTCTAGTTCCACCTTAGCTATGAAAGCCCGTTGGGTGGCTTTGGGCCAATCACCAGGAGACTGTGAGTTCTAGTCCCACCTTAGCTATGAAAGCCCGTTGGGTGACTTTGGGCCAATCACCAGGAGACTGTGAGTTCTAGTTCCACCTTAGCCATGAAAGCCCGTTGGGTGACTTTGGGTCAATCACCAGGAGACTGTGAGTTCTAGTTCCACCTTAGCTATGAAAGCCCGCTGGGTGGCTTTGGGTCAATCACCAGGAGACTGTGAGTTCTAGTTCCACCTTAGCTATGAAAGCCCGTTGGGTGGCTTTGGGTCAATCACCAGGAGACTGTGAGTTCTAGTTCCACCTTAGCTATGAAAGCCCGTTGGGTGACTTTGGGTCAATCACCAGGAGACTGTGAGTTCTAGTCCCACCTTAGCTATGAAAGCCCGCTGGGTGGCTTTGGGCCAATCACCAGGAGACTGTGAGTTCTAGTCCCACCTTAGCTATGAAAGCCCGTTGGGTGACTTTGGGCCAATCACCAGGAGACTGTGAGTTCTAGTTCCACCTTAGCCATGAAAGCTCGCTGGGTGACTTTGGGTCAATCACCAGGAGACTGTGACTTCTAGTTCCACCTTAGCCATGAAAGCCAACTGGGTGACTTTGGGTCAATCACTAGGAGATTGTGAGCTCTAGTCCTGCCTTAGGCATGAAAGCATTTCCCCTTTGTATTCAAAACAGCTATTCGAGACAAAGGGAGATCTGGGTACTTGAGAGACCGCCTGCTGCCAATTGCCTCCCACAGACCCATTAGATCTCACAGGGTTGGCCTCCTCCGGGTGCCGTCTACCAGCCAATGCCACCTGGCTATTACCCGGGGGAGGGCCTTCTCTGTGGCAGCTCCGGCCCTCTGGAATGAACTCCCCACAGTTAATCGGACCCTCCCCTCTCTCCAGGCCTTCCGAAAAGCCGTCAAAACCTGGCTTTGCCGACAGGCCTGGGGGTGATGAGTTCCCTCCCCTCTCGACATGTATGGTGGTGCGACTGTTGTTTACTTTTATTATTTGTATTTTGTTTTTTATGTTCCCCTTTTTTCCCCCTTGAATTGTTTGCCGCCCTGAGTCCTCCCGGAGAAGGGCGGCATACAAATAATAAAATTCTATTCTATTCTATTCTTCTATTCTACTTTCTGGCAGGAATAATCCCAATTCCATAATGTAGAGATTAAGGACATGTCGAGTCTCCAGCCGTTTTCGGCTGGCAGAGGCACCATGGGCTGTTCTTTTGATATTTATTTCCAGGCTGGCCCCATGGGCCAGATTTAAGAAGCCTGTGGGCCGGATTCGGCCCGCGGGCCTTGCGTTTGACACCCCTGCTGTAAGGGGAAGAAACAGAATCACACTTAATTTTGAGCCTCACATCATTCTATGAAAAAAAAAGAAGATGAAGCAGCAGCTTAAGGTTTTGCAGGAAAGTTGGAGAAAGCAGCAGATGACAGAAGTGAAGATGAGACAAAAGGAGACGGACTCCAGAAACACTGATGCACTGAAGATGTTACCTAATCAGGTAATGTCTGCAAGGAAAACAACCGAACTCAGAGAGAACCGAGGACCCATCATTTCAACCCCGAGCTACAAAAAATTCTCTTCTTTGGGTTCGCTAAAAACAGCTGCTTTTTTTTTTGGTGCATTTTAGTAGCGTGCAAAACTGCTGGTTCCCATTTCCATCAAGTACCAAAAAAAAAGAAGAAGCAAATATATGCAAATAGGGCCAAATAAGACAGGATGCTAATCTCCCATTTCCTTAATGCAAGTTTTTTAATTCCTCCAGTCCTCGGGATTCACAAAGCTTGATCAGTGTGTGTATGTTCAAACAAACCAAGCTACGCTTCCGATAGTGAAGACATGAACTTATGCACTGCTTTTTAAAAATAAAATTTAAAAAAAAATTAAGTTCCTATTGAGAAATCTGACTGCCTCCTCCCCAAATTAAAAGACCCCCCCCCAAAAAAGAAAAACCCCTCAGGTGCCCTGCTGTTTCAATTCCCAGCGGGCATCCGGAGTGTGGCCTGCATTGATACTGTCATTTCAAAACTCCTGGAGCAATCTCCCTCATCCTCATTTCCTTCAGTAGCAGATTAAATGATTTATATATTGTTTAAATAGCTAGGATTCCCAGCTGTTTCCCCAGCAGCATGACGCATGGGCTTCCAGTCTGAGCACGGATTGAAACCCTACCCTCCGAAGATTAGCTATAAATAAAAATAAAGAGATTGGAACTGTAAATGGAGGACGGGAGGGAGGGAGGGAGAATTGGTAATTAAGCCTTGTCAGGTCTTACAAATTGACAGGGTTTACATTTGGGGGGGGGTTTAAAAAGGAAAAGATGTGGTTTGAAATCCCACCCCCCCGGGGCATTACAGGTAGTCCTCGAGTTACAGCGGTTTGTTCAGTGAGCATTCAAAGTTACCGCGGCACTGAAAAAAGTGAATTATGAGCTTTTTTCAGTTACAACCTTTGCAGTTGTGCTCAGCACAACTGGTTTATATTTATGACCGTTGCTGTGTTCCAAGGTCATGTCTTAGAGATGGGAAGGCCTGGAAAAAAACCTGGCAAAATTGGGGGGAAAAACGCTTTTTTCCATTTTTTTTTCCGGTTTTTCCCCAAAAGCTGTTTGGAAAAACCAACAACACTGGTTTCCCCACCAATGTTTCTGGGTTTTTTCCAGCCCTTCCATTTGTGATTCCCCCTTTATAACCTCTTGACAAGCACAGTAAATGGGGAAACCCCCACTTAACCACCGACTTACAAATTTATCAATTGCAGTGATTCACTTAACAACCGAGGCAAGAAAGGTTGTAAAATGGGGAAAAACTCACTTAACAAATGTGTCACTTAACAGCAGATATTTTGGGCTCAATTATGGTTGTAATTTGAGGACACCATGTCCGATCTACTACAGGGTTTCCTGCCTGAGCAGGGGGTTGGACTAGAAGACCTCCAAGGTTCCTTCCAACTCCTATTCTATTCTATTCTATTCTATTCTGTTCTATTCTATTCTGTTCTATTCTATTCTGCAGCCAGAAATGCTTACCTTGATTAGGTAACTTGTATTCTAGGATTTTGGGGACTTTCTCATCATCTCAATTATTTTCAATAAACTTTGGGAAATTTCTCTTTAGCTTCTCTCTGGGTACACAGCTCGCTGATCGTTCCAGCTGGACGATGTTTCCTATAATGGGCAGAGTTTAACCCAGATCTCTGGCAATTTCTCCGCTTGGCTGCTATCTAGCTCTTGAATAGGATATGCCAGGGTTGGATATGGAAGGGGTGCAAAGAAAAGGGTGCACTGTGGCAGAGGTCTTCAAACTTGGCGACTTTAAGACTTGTGGACTTCAACTCCCAGAATTCTCCATCCTGGCTGGAGAATTCTGGGAGTTGAAGTCCACAGGTCTTAAAGTGGCCAGGTTTGGAGACCCCTGCACTGTGGGGTCTTTGGTACTCTCCGAGCTTGGTGGTTTTTCTTGCAGATCTTTCATTGCCGAACTAGATTACATCAGTGCTAGAAATGAAACGTCTGCAAGAATACCTCCTTGCAGACGTTTCAATACCAAACTAGTTAACATCATCAGTGCTAGAATGAAGCGTCTGCAAGAAAGCCTCCTTGCAGATGTTTCATTACCGAACGAGGAAACTTCATCAGTGCTAGGAATGAAACGTCTGCAAGAAAACCGGCAAGCTCAGAAGGCACCAAGGACCCCACAGTTCAACCCTGAGCTACAACATACGCTTTTCTATCGGCAAGTATGCTCTATTACCCTCGTCTCTCTTCTCAAGGCTCCCAAAATCTGTTCGCCCTTCTTTCTCCAACTGAGGGGGTGGTGCTTTCCCTCAACTCACACAGAGCAGCAGCTGACCCAAGCCGACAAAGAATGCAATTCTCTCCAATGTTAACCTGAATGGTACAAACTCAGCGCTAAGGGAGCGGCGGTGCAGAAGGAAAGAGAGAGATAGGACTTTCCCAGGACAAACTAATGCAGGGTTGCTACGATTTCTAAAACTCTTTTGCAGAAATTTCAATAACCTTCCAAAATGTCTGCCCCAATCAGGTGTGGTTGCACTATAAAATTTAGATCCTACTGTTTATATTTTAACTAGCTGTATAATCTAGGTCAGTGTTTCTCAACCTTGGCAACTTGAAGATGTCCGGACTTCAACTCCCAGAATTCCCCAGCCAGCGAATGCTGGCTGGGGAATTCTGGGAGTTGAAGTCCGGACATCTTCAAGTTGCCAAGGTTGAGAAACACTGACCTAGTGTATTGTCTTAACGTGATGTTAATTACCTATACCAGCGATGGCGAATCTTTTTCGACTCACGTGCCATAAGTGGGGGGAGCGCAGGAGGGTCGTGTGCGGGCGTGCCGCACCCATAATGTAATGTGTGACACCCCCCAGTGCGCATGCGCATATGACAGGCAATCCTCCCCCCCCCATTTTTTGCATGCTTTTTTCGCCCTCCCCAGGCGCCAGAGCTGAGGTGGGTTCCTACCAGTTCGCACCTATTCGGTAGAACCGGTTCATCAAATCTACCGAACCGGTTAGAAGAGGTTCCACCAGTGGACCCGGAAAGCAGGCCACACCTACAGAAGAGGGTCCAAAAATTTTTGAAACCCACCACTGCCACGCACACAGACAGACAGACACAGAGAGAGAGAGAGAAAGAGAAAGAAAGGAAGAAATAAATAAGAAGAAAGAAAAAGAGTGAGAGATGAAAGAAAAAAAGAAAAAAGGGACAGAGAGACAAAAGGAAGGAAAGAGAGAGAGAGAGAGAGAGAGAGAGAGAGAGAGAGAGAAAGAAAGAAAGAAAGAAAGAAAGAAAGAAAGAAAGAAAGAAAGAAAACTCATGGCTGGCAAGCCACTCCCACCAGGTCACATGGCTGGCAAGCCACTCCCACAAAGGAGGCCACACCCACAGAATAGGTTCCAAAATTTTTTGAAACCCACCACTGCTCCAGAGGCTTTATAGGAGCCTGGGGAGGGCGAAAACAGCCTCCCCCCACCCCCCTGGAGGCCCTCTGGAGACTTCAGTGACCTTCAGGAGGCTTCTCTGAAGCCTCCGGAGGACTAAAAATGACCCTACGGCTTATAGGATCGTTTTTAGTCCTCCAGAGGCTTCAGGGAAGGCTCCTGAAGGTCCCTGAAGCCTCTGGAGGGCTTAAACCGACCCTACGAGCAAACCGGAAGTCTGTCACGCAACTTCTGGTTTGCCCATAGGGCCAGGTTTTTTTTAGTTCCTGAAGCTTCTGGAAGGCCTCCAGGGGAGGGGAAGGCTCTTTTCGCCCTCCCCAGGCTCCTATAAAGCCTCTGGAGCCTGGGGAGGGCGAAAAATGGCTTTAAAAAAGGCTGAACGCAGCTGGCCAGCGCGCACATGCGCGCTGGCCAGCTGACAGGGCAATGCCTTGCGTGCCCTGACAAATGGCTCCGCGTGCCACCTGTGGCACGCGTGCCATAGGTTTGCCATCCCAGAACTATACTGTTTTTGGAAGAGACTGGACAACCACTTGTCTGAAATGGTACAGGATCTCCTGCTTGAGAAAGGGGAGGATGGATTAGAAGACCTCCAAGGTCCCTTTCTACTCTGTAATTTTGTAATTCCCCCCCCCTCCTTTTTCCCCTAATGATCTGAACTGTGCTGATCAACTAGCTTTAATTTAAAACTGAACAGGGACATGTTTTGATTTAAAAATGCACATTATTATATTACTTACATTTATTACAATCGCCCCTTTTCCAAAACACTCTGGGCAGTTTGTGGTAGCCAAATACATAATTTAAAAAAGAAAAAAGTTTTAAAGACATAAAATAAGACAAGGCGGACCAAACGTAAAATAACTGCATCAATACAAACAATAAAAACAAGATAAATATAAGAAAGGGCTCGACAGGCACACTAACCCCTCCCCAGGCCTGGAAACAGGAGGAGGTCCTAAGAGCCCTCCAGAAACACAGGAAAGTGGATGCCGTGTGTGTTTCTGGGGGATGTTGTCCCAGGGGGCGACAACAAGAGAAGGGACATTTCTTTGATCGCACAAAATGGTTGTGTTTTAAGTGAGGGGACCTGGAGCAACATCCATTGTGCCCGAATGTAAGTAGGCAAGCAGGAAATTAGAGACAGATAGTTCCTCAAATAATTAGCCAAGGTGGCGCAGTGGTTAAATGCAGCACTGCAGGCTACTTCAGCTGACTGCAGTTCTGCAGTTCGGCTGTTCAAATCTCACCGGCTCAGGGTTGACTCAGCCTTCCATCCTTCTGAGACGGGTAAAATGAGGACCCGGATTGTTGTTGGGGGCAATATGCTGACTCTGTAAACCGCTTAGAGAGGGCTGAAAACCCTATGAAGCGTTATATAAGTCTAACTGCTATTGCTATTGCTAATTAGACCCTGGGAAAGGGGAAAAAAGGCGGGCATCCCAACACAGGAACTTCTGCTATCCGGGAGGTGAGAGCAAGCAGAGAAGCCTCTGTTCTTCCTCCTTATCTTATTTCCCCCACCCCCAAACACACACACATACACACACACCTTTTTCCCAATTGCTTTCTACTGAGGAGGAGGTCATTTCAGGGGGAGACAAAGAGGCGTGAATTAAAGAGACAGGCGAGCTGGGGTGGGGGAGACTGTTTCATGCAGCTTTTTAGCCCCGCAAATGACGCCGAGAAACGGCACCCAGCTGCTCTTGGCCCGGCAGAGGAGGGGGTCACAAGCCACCCCACCAAGAAAAGCGGTCACCTCTGTTGCCTCCAAAGGCGGCGGGGTGCAGCTGCTGTGGGTGGAAGGTGCTTGGGCATCGGGGCCGCCGTCCCTGCACGGTTTGCAACAGCGCAGAGAAAGCCGCAAGCCTAAAGGCGCCCTCGCTGCTGCGTGCAAGCCGGGATCTCCTCGCCCTCTCGGCTGCCGCTGTACCCCTCCTGTGGCTCCTGCCCAGCTCTCTCTCTTCTATCTCCCCTTCGCCTCCCCATACTTGCTTGCCCGTCCCAGAAAGCTTCGGCTACGCCTCCCTCCGACCCCGCAGGTGTCGCTCCGACCCAGCCGGCTGTTGCAAAGTACAACCCAACATGCAAACTGGAAGTCCGTTCCCGAACTTCCGGTTTTGTGTGTTGGGTTGTTTTTTGCCCTCCGGAGGCTTCAAGCCAAATGGCCAAAAATGAAGGCCAAAGTCAGCTGGCTAGTGCGCATGCGCACTGGAGCTGAAAGGCAATGCCTCGCGTGCCCTAAGAAACGGCTCCGCGTGCCACCTGTGGCACGCGTGCCATAGGTTCGCCATCACGGGTGTAGTGTCTTCTGCTTGGACGGAGGGTTGGGCTAGATGACCTACAAGGTCCCTTCCAATTCTGTTAATCTATGAATTGAAAACAATGGCAGTATCCCCATGTTCATGGGATCAAAATTCAGATACTCTCACAAGCAAAGTCAACGGGGGAAGCGAAGCCCATTCAACACCCGGGTGACTAACTTATCAACTGCAGTGATCCACTTAACAACGGTGGCAAGAAAGGTCGTAAACGTAGGGGAGGGGGAAGAAATTCATTTTACCAATGTTTCACTTAGCAAGAGAAATTTTGGCGTCAATTGTGGCCGTAAGTTGAGGAATGCCTGTATAAATAAAGCAATCTGCAATGGATAAGTCAGCAAACTAGGAAGCTAAAAACAAAAGAGATATGTGAATATCAGAATAGAAGATGCAACTGGAAAAAAGGCAGAAAGAGGTTATAGTGCAAGTTGCAGTCAAACATTTAGACAAGAGAACTCTGTCATTTAATGGAAACGACAGTCGCGGTACTGGTAGTCCTTGACTTACAACATTTCCCTTACTGACCTGTTCTGACCCCCACCTTGTTCGTTCAGAAACTAAAGCCAAACAAAGCTTGCAAAGGAATGTTTTTATCGGTCCCGGCTCTTGCTGGCTGCGAGCCCAAAATAAACACAGACAAAATGCTCTGGCAAAATTCTTCACTCAAACTAATACAAAACAGGATTACATAAATCAAGACACTTATCCAAAGGCTTTTCTCAATGGTTGCACACGAACGGAGAACGTTGACTTCTGCAACCAGGGCGTGGCACCATCCGTCTGCAGGAGGAGATCTTAACGAGCCACAGCTGCTCGTTATCCTCTCCTGCATGCATCCCGAAACAACTCACAGGAGGTTTCTGCCGAGTCACAACACTGACCATTCAAAGTTACAACTGCACTGGAAAAAAATGATTTATGAACTATTGTCACACTTATGACTGTTGCAGCATCCCCGTGATCATGTGATCAAAATTCAGACGCTTGGCAACTCATACTTATCACTGTTGCTGTGTCCTGGCTTGTGGGACCCCCTTTTGCGACCTTCTGACAAGCAGAGTCAATGGAGAAGCCAGATTCACTTAATTGTGTTATTAACTTAAGAACTGCAGTGATTCACTTAACAGCCATGGCAAGAAAGGTCGTAAAATGGGGCATAATTCACTTAAGAAATGTTTTGGTTGGCAACATAAATTTCGGACTCAATTGTCGTTGTAAGTTGAGGACTACCTGTATTTATATAGAACATTATGATTCTAACTGCAGTAAAAAAACATGTTTATAATACAGGTAGTTCTTGACACATGGCTACAATTAAGACTGGAACTTCCATCACTAAGTGGTGCAGTTAAGTAAGTTGCATCCTGTTGTACAACCTTTTTTGACATGGTCTTTAAAAGAATCAACATGGTTCTTAAGTGAATCTAGCTTCCCCAATGACTTTGCTTGTTGGAAGACGCCTAAGATAGGTTGCAAATTGCAAATACGTGTGGTTGCCAAGCATCCAAAATTTGATAATGGGATTGTATGGATGCTGTAACATTTGTTAAGTGTGAGGACTGGTTGTTAAGTCACTTTTTTCAGTGCCCTCCTAATTTCCAATGGTTGTTAAATGAAAAAGTGGAATGGAATATAGAGAATAGAATAGAATAGAATAGAATAGAACAGAATATATGGAATGGAATAGAATTAGAATAGAAAGAAAATATTGAATGGAATGGAATGGAATAAAATAGAAAATATGGAATGGAATTAAATAGAATATATGGAATGGAATAGAATAAAATTAGAATAGAAAAGAAATATGGAATGGATGGAATGGAATAGAATAGAATATATGGAATGGAATAGAATTAGAAAAGAAAATATGGAATGGAATGAAATAGAATAGAAAATAGGGAATGGAATTGAAAAGGAAATATGGAATGGAATGGAATACTGTATATACTCGAGTATAAGCCTAGTTTTCCAGCCCACTTTTTGGGCTGAAAAAAGCCGCCTCGGCTTATACTCGAGTCAGTGAAAAATTTGCCCGAAATGGAGGAGAAAAAGGGGCGGGGCCATGCCGCTGGGTGACACTCGTGAATGGCCCAGTGCCCCTGTGAGTTTCCCCTCCCTCTGTGTCAGTTTGCCGCGCAGCGCGCACCGCACCATCCCCCTTCCTCACGTTCTAATGTAATGCAGGGCTGTCTTACGGTTCCCCTTCCTCCCCCTCCTGCCGCTCTGCAACGATGTCCCACCTCCTCCTTGTTATGGCAAGCAGCCACATAGCGATGTCCCACCTCCTCTGGTACAGTGATCCAATGATAGGAATCACTGTGCCGTGTGTCATAGGAGGCGGGACATCGCTCCCGCGGCTGCACGGGACATCATCATCACAGCGGGACATCAGCATCATGAGGTGAGTGAAGTATTTCATTGAATACACCGCTAGTTTACTGTTTTTCTTTGAAATAAATATTCAAAAACATTATTGGTATCTATTTTTATTTTTGAAATTTACCGGTAGCTGCTGCATTTCCCACCCTAGGCTTATACTCGAGTCAATAACTTTTCCAGTTTTTTGTGGTAAAATTAGGTGCCTCGGCTTATATTCGGGTCGGCCTATACTCGAGTATATACGGTAGAATAGAAAATATGGAATGGAATGAAATAGAAAATATGGAATGGAATGGAGTAGAAAATGTGGAATGGAATAGAAAATATGGACTGGAAGTGAATGGAATAGAAAAGAAAATATGGAATGGAATAAAAAATATGGAATGGAATTGAATGGAATAGAAAAGAAATATGGAATGGAATGGAATAGAAATATGGAATGGAATGGAAAATGTGGAATGGAATAGAATAGAAAATATGGAATGGAATAGAATAGAAAATGTGGAATGGAATGGAATAGAAAATATGGAATAAATGGAATAGAATAGAAAATATGGAATGGAATGGAATAGTAATGTGGAATGGAATAGATAATACGGAATGGAATGGAATAGAATAGAAAATGTGGAATGGAATGGAATAGAAAATGTGGAATGGAATGGAATAGATAATATGGAATGGAATAGGATAGGATAGAATGAACTGGAATGGACCTTGGAGGTCTTCTAATCCAGCCTCCTGCTCAAGCAGGGGAACCTATACCATTTCAGATAAGTGACCAGGGTGTCAAACTCAAGGCTTAAGGACCGGATCCAGCCCGTGGGGTGCTTAAGATCTGGCCCGTGGGGCCACCCTGGAAACAGCGAAGGACTGGTTCGCAGTGCCTCTACCAGCAAAGGCAGCTCCCGAGCTCTGTTTTCGTTGGCAGAGGGTTGCAGGAGGTCGTGGCAGCAGGAAACGGAGCTCAGGAGCCCCTTTTCGCTGGCAGAGCACTCGGGCCACCCCAGCCGGTCCCAATACAAGTGATGTCGAGCTGGCCCCTGGAGCCCCCGAAGTCAAGCACAACCCTGATGCGTCCCTCAACAAAATCGAGTTTGACACCCTGCACTAGACTCTTCTTAAAATCATCCAGTGATGGTTATAAACTGGGGTCTTTCCTCAACAAGAGCTGAGAGACAGCTGAGCCTTCCTCTTAGCATAAAACCCATTTCAACTTTATATATATAGGATTCCTATATTCTGACAAGCCGTGGTTGTGTTTTAACCATGGCTGTTGAATAAACCAGGTACATGTCAGGGTTCCAATAAGACCCCCAACAAAAGAAGAGGAAACTGGAGAGTTCACAAGGTTGATGCTATATGGAACAAAACGGCTTGGGATACCATGGAGCCCCCTCCCAGAAGGTATAACAAGGAACTTTAAATGGTCACTAAGCGATTGGTCGCTTAACGAGGACTGTCTATAAATTGCTTCCTGCAAGTTAGGTGGACCGAGAGGGAGCAGCTGTCAGGGATCCAAGGAGCACCCCCAACGAAAGTAGCAATAGCAATAGCAGTTAGACTTATATACCGCTTCATAGGGCTTTCAGCCCTCTCTAAGCGGTTTACAGAGTCAGCATATTGCCCCCAACAACAATCCGGGTCCTCATTTTACCCACCTCGGAAGGATGGAAGGCTGAGTCAACCCTGAGCCGGTGAGATTTGAACCGCCGAACTGCAGATAACAGTCAGCTGAAGTAGCTGCAGTACTGCACCCTAACCACTGCGCCACCTCTGAGAAGACTCCGAGGCTTAAAGTTCCCCAAAGTTCCATTTTATGAGAGATGTCATGTTGGCACATCTGGGAAAACCCGAATCTGAAAGCTTACAGGTTTTCCCCACCCAAATGAAAGTCCAAGCCCCTGACCAGCACCCACATGTCCATCACATGGTCCAATCAGGCACCGTCCCAACTGGAGATGCCTCCCAGTCACACCCCTCGAGGTGCAGGGCAAGACGTCCTTGACTCTCTGAGAAAGGGATGTTATTTTGACTATATCTCACCCACAGTCTATATAATCCCCGCCTCCCGTTTTCCCACAGTAGGAAATGTGGCAGGCCTGAAGGCCCCAATGTAAAAGATGACTCCCAGGCCTGACGGTGCGTAGGATTACAATGACTGGCCCACATACATATGCCACTTCAAAGGTAAGCAAAACGCAACACAATGTGTAGATCCAATGATTAGCTTCCAGCTGACCCACAACGATCTGTTCTTAGAAAACCACCCAGCTTTGCCTCCTTCAGCACAGCCGGCTGAATTTGCATTTAAGAGAGGGGTGTGTGTGTGTGTGTTGTGTGGACAGCCCCTCTGCTCTCAAGGGTTTAAAGCCTAAACAAAGCGACACTGCCTCTTTAAAAAAAAAAAAAAAGCCATCCTATATAAATTATGGCCATAAAGTTTTTTTTTTCTTCACCCCGCAGTGCAGCCTAATTAATTCCTGTTCCATACACAAAGGGAAATGCTGGGTGACAAATGGGTGCGAAGCTTGAAAGCTGCCACGTTGGCAAAACACTTTCTACTTCAATTTATAAGCCATTTTGCAGTAAATCATCCGCCAGAATCGGAGATCCGCAGGCCGGTGACAGCCAGGCCGTGCAGCTGTGGAAAAAAAGGGGGGCTGCTAACAGGGTGGGGGGGGGGGAGAGGAAGAGTGCCCCCCCCATATTCCCACCTCCCCAATTTAAAATTGTGTGCAGCCCAGTCCCCCTCGTTCAACCATGGATATGGGCCTCTCTGAGGCTTGCAGTGCTGGACACAAGAAGAATGGCAACAGTAGACTCACAATCACAACTGAGGCCAAACTTTTTGTGGCTAAGAGAGACACAAGTGGGTACCGTATTTTTCGGAGTATAAGACGCACCGGAGTATAAGACGCAGCAAGGTTTTGAAGAGGAAAAAAAAAGTTTTTGCACTCTGAAACCTCCCAAAAATGGGCCGGTTTCCCCCCCAAAAAAAGGGGGGGCCTTTAGGGAGCTTGCAGAGTGCTGGGGTGGGGAAGAAACAAGCAAAAAAGGCCTGTTCTTTGTAAAAAAAAGGGGGGGCATGCATAGCCTTTAGGAAACTTATAGAGTACTCCTGGGGGCTGGGGGTTAAAAATTGAGCAAAAAATGGGCCATTATTCACTTATTTCTGCCCTCCTCAGCTCCCAGGAGCTCTCTAAAAACCTCATACAGGCTATGCACGGCCATTTTGGTGAAGGGGGCGGGGTTTCAGGAGGCAAAAGATGCTGTATTCAGTGTAAAAGACACACCCAGATTTTCAGTCTCTTTTTTGAGGGAAAAAGGTGCATCTTATACTCTGAAAAATACGGTAAGTACATTTTGCCCCATTTGAGGATCTTTCTTGCCATAGTTGTGAAGGGGACACTGCAATTGTTATGTTAGTAACACCCTTGTTACGTATTCTGGCTTCATCTCGGGGAGGGGGGGTTGGTGCAGTGGTGAAATCTAAATTTTTTTGCCACTGGTTCTGTGGCCGTGGCTTGGTTGGGGGGGTGTCATGTGATCGTGTGGGCATGGCCAACTTTCTTTTCACTTTTTAAAGCATTTTTTCCTGCCGGTTCGGGCAAATAGGCAGGAAAATAATGCTTTTTTAAAAAGGGGGGGGGGAAGTTCCGATGTTCTGCGCGATCGTCGTGGATGAGTCTGTCTATCATGGACCGGTTGCTTTTGTGGTACAGAAACAATAATTTTGGTCCTTAACACCAATAAGACCAAGGAGCTTATAGTGGACTGTTGTGGCCCAGCAGGAGCCGTTGGAGCTGCAAACAGACTCCGACAGCGAGGGACCCTATGAGTCGGCTCTGGAAGATGTGGAGGACCCTGGACAGGGTTCAGACTCCGAGCAGGGACCAGAGAGGCTGGTTGGCCACCAGGAGACGCCTGAGGCATGGAGCAGCGGTGAAAGCCAAAGGGAGGTGGTCCCTGACGTCAGGCCCTGGAGCAGTGGGGAGGAGCTAAGGGAGTTGTATTTGTATTTGTATTTTTGTATTTATTAGGATTTATAGGCCGCCCTTCTCCCTGAGGGGACTCAGGGCGGCTTACAATCATTAGGGAGGGGGTGCAATTCAAAATAAACAATATGTGAACAAAGTAAAATAATAAAAACACAACTTGCATTCAACACTCAACACTCGGGTGGGGCAAATTAGAAGCTTATCCCCAGGCCTGTTGGTCCGGACGCCAGGCAAAGGCGGGCAGATAAGTGCCGACAGCAACTACGCAGATACAGAAGACAATTGAACACAGATGGTTGTAATTAGCCTCCTCCCAAGAGAGTATATAAGAAGCGACTTTGGGAGGAGGCTGTTTGCAGGATTCAACTAATATACTAACGTTGGAGAAGCTCTTGTGTGCATTTCTTATCTTGGAAGTCTGGATTGCTGCCAAAGTCTTGTCGATGTGTTAATTTACTGTGAATAAATTGTCTAGCAGTAATCTTGTGTCAGTGTGCCTCGGTGTACGGAGGGGGGGGGGGTCAGAACAATCGACTATAGAAGGAATGGATCAGACATCCAGCCCTTGCTTATCAATGGAGGCCGAGTGGAGCAAGTGGCCAGTTTTAGGTTTCTGGGTGTTGTCATAAAAGAGGAGCTAACCCGTGGTGCTCACATTGCAACAGGGGTGGGTTCCGGATCCCAGCACAACCAGTACGCTGCGACGGGGCCGGGCATCCACCACGGGCATGCGCGCTGTGCACACATGCATTGCAATGCTCCAGCTGCTCGGCGGAGTGTTGCACAGGCACCGTACGCTGTGCGCACATACGCAAATGGCCCGATTGGCTTAAATACAGGTAAGGAGGGCAGGCGGGCCCTTCAAAGCACTGTTCCGGTACGGTGGCTGCTGCTCCCAGCAGCTACCGGTATGCCCATACCAGGGTGTACCAGCCGGAACCCACCACTGCATTGCAGCACTGGTCCAAAGGGCCCAGCAGAGATTATACTACCTGATACTTCTCAGGAAACAACAACTGAATGGAAAACTGCTGGTGACCTTCTACCGCTGCACCATAGAGTGTATTTTAACTTGCTATACCTGTGCCTGGTTTGCCAACTTTAAATTGGCAACTTTAAGCCGTGTGGATTTCCACTCCTAGAATTCCCCAGTTATTCTGGGAGTTGAAGCCCACACATCTTAACAGTTGCCAAAGTTGGGAAACTCTGATACACATTATGCAATAATATATAACACAATATATATAATACACAATAATATGCAATATTCAATAAACTCTCCTTTAAATATTTCTTAATTAACCATTGAAGAGCAAAATTTAATTTCTCAACCACCTGCCTGCCATAAATCCTGCACTTTTGCACTTCCACGTTTTACACGCTGTCCTGTCTTGTGCCCTTTCCACCTAAACCAGGAGTTTCCAACCATGGCAACTTTAAGACTTGTGGACTTCAACTCCCACAATTCCTCAGCCAGCTTTGCTTTAAGACTTGTGGACTTCAACTTTCAGAATTCAGCTTTGCTGGCTGAGGAATTCTGGAAGTTGAAGTCCACAAGTCTTAAAAGTTGCCACGTTTGGAGACCCCTGACATAAATAATGCAAAAAGTCTCCCAGGCACCCTTAACCAACCAACCAAACACACGACCTACTGCCCACACGACATTTCTAAGCTAAAGGGGAATAGGACAAGAATATCCTACTGATTATGTTGGCTAGTCTGGTAATGAAACGTTCAGAAACTAAATTCAAACAAGCTTGGAGAACAAACTACTGCCAAGATCTAAAACCCAAGCTTTCAGTTCACACTTAAAACTAATCCCTGTGCATTCACTTTTGCTTTGGAAGTATGGGGGAACAATAATGCTAATTAAACAAGTTGAGCGGCTACAAGCAGATTGCATTCATCTATATCTTCTATATATATAAAAGGCAAATACCACTCACTCATCACAAAATCTCCAGAACCGTAAAGCCTACAAACTTGAAATTTGGCACGTAAGTTCCTCTTGGCTTCTAGGTGCTCACTACGAAAGGATTTGTCAAAATGACCATCAGATCATTCGTATTTCTTATACAGTAATTAACACGCTCTGATGCTAAGGAGTTCTACTCCCCCTCCCCACCTGAAAAGAACTCAGTTCCAACTGCCAGTTTCCTGATATTAACACGCTCCAATGCTAAGGAGTTAGACATTCTGCTCCCCCTTCCCACCTGAAAAGAACTCTGTTCCACTTGCCTCACATTCCATTACCTCAGTTCAAATTGGTAGACATTCCACTCCTTCACTCAAGAGCAGTCTGGGGCGCCTTACAGTACTAAATGTCGGTACCTCACCAAGATGTCTACGCCTTCAACCTAAGGAACTGCTTCCGGATTCAAAGCGGCAGGAGTGATATTCCCTTAGGTGTTTCAATCAGTGACCACCACTGAGCCAATGGATTGTGAACCAAATTTCTCCTGCACAGCCCAACATATACATTCGTCGCAAAGCACAGGTATCCCAACTAGTGTTTTAATATTTCTTCTTATGTCATCTATAATCATCATTTATCAACATTGTCCCAGCATTTTATGCCTTCCTCGCCCCGATTTTTAAGACACACTTACAACATTTGTTTCAATTCCTCTATTCAACATGTCACTATCATTCCCATTTTATAAGGCTTAAGAAAATACCCGACGTTAAAGATCAAGATTTTATAAAACTTGGGAGCAGCATCGAATTTTAAACTGTTCTGCCAAGCCAGTTGCTGAACTTTGAGAATAGATAGGATTATAATATTTTCATGACTGAAGTGCTTCTATGGAGACCTGGGTGATTTTTACAAACATCTCTGAAATGATTGATTTTTAATTTTTTTAAAAAATCTATTGTTTAAAGAATTACTTAACAAGCAGTGTTTTGAAAGCGACAGATAAATAGGAAAAGAAGTTCCATATTTATCATCTTTTATCATGATATTGTTTATTTGCATGAAGAAGAATGTATAAAAAAATTGATTCATGAAGAGACAATAATTCATGTAGGTGGCAAGAAAATTATTAATCAGAAAAAGATGAAATCCTTCAAGAGTCTCTCTTCAAAATAGTGAGAACTAAATACTACAACAGTATCTACAACAATTGGCAGTCCAAAATTAATTGCGAAAAGAAAGTGGCATTCCAAGAGATCTGATTAAGTTTGAAACATTTCTCACCGAAAAATGCAGATAATTTATTGTGGCCAATTTATATGCTGCGATTAAAATCTGGTCCAAAAAGTAAAGAAGTAAAATACTATATGATTAAACAGATGCAGAATTTTAAATAGAACAACTGAAAGTCAACAATAGGCTATCAATGGCAAAATGGCAAACTCACAGCAAATACTACACTTAGAGAAATCTGGTAAAAAGAATTTGTACTGTTGGTGTAAACGGTTCCACCACAAAACCGCGGTAGACTAAAGCGCGCTCGACGAAAGCGCGTATGTGACGTCATCACAGCGCAACGAAAACAGCACGCTGTGATCGGTAAACTTAAAATTAACGCGTAAATCTAAACCTAATCCCCCCAAACGTAACCCTAAACCTAACCCTAAGCCTAACCCTTAACCTAACCCTAAACCTAACGCTAACCCTTAACGTAACCCTAAACCTAACCCTAACGCTTAACGTAACCCTAAACCTAACCCTAACCCTTAACCTAACCCTAACCCTAACCCTTACCTTTATGTGAATCGGCTTGCTTTAAAAGCGCTTTTTAAAGCACCCTTTTTTCTCCGCGGCCGTATTTGTTGCGCTGCTGATGACGTCACGTACGCGCTTTAATCGGGCGCGCTTTAGTGGACCGCGGTTTTGACGGGTCACGGGTGTAAACCAATATTGCTTGTAAAGAAGATAATTGCTTTTCTAAAAATGTCAGAAATTAAGAAGCATTTTTGTTCTTTTTTCTTTATTTCTGGTGGCAGTGTTGCCAAGTTCAACAATTTCAGAAAATAATTTATTAAAGGATAAAACAAATTGAAAAGTAGATTTCTCGTTTCAGCTCGTTATTTTCTTATTAAATATTTCTAAACCTCCTGTTCCTTCAAACTACATAGAACTGTGTTTCCCCCAAAATAAGACTCGGACTCCAAAATAAGCACTAAGGTCTATATTTTCAGGAAACACGATTTCAGAGTGATCAGTCCGGCTAGGCGCACCCGCAACCAAAGTACGCACAAGAGGCGGCAAGCACGTGGGGATCTACGGTATTCGGCAGCAGCTACAACCTGCTGACCTATCAGTTGGCACACTCTGGGGTTGCGCAGCCCGTTAAACGCAGGTAAGTTGGTTCCCTGTCCAAGCAACCGACGGAGACAGAGGCGCGGAGGGGAAGAGGCGATCTGGACACGCTTGCGGGCAAGCCGAGAGTTGGTGGGTGGAATGGATGGGTGGCCGGGGGAAACTCGTCTTCACACGGCAGCACCAGCAGCAGACAGAGGGAGAGGCAAAGGGCAAAAGGCAGGCGATTCTGACATGCCAGGGGGGCCACAGGCAAGTCAAGATGGAAAGACGAGCCTCCTGCAGCCAGTCGCCCGCTCCAGCCCACAGACTCTCAGCTTTCCCTTGTCCCGCACCGCACATCCAGATCGCCTCCCCACCGCCTCCGTCTGCTGCTTGGACTGCTGTTTTATGCCCTGACTGCAGGGTGGCAAATAAGTAGGCTGCTGTCAAAACAAACTTCGCATCTGAAAAACAATTTGGATATACCGTATTCTTCAGAGTATAAGACACACCAGAGTATAAGATGCACCAAGATTTTGAAGAGGCAAATTTTTAAAAAGTTTTTGCACTCTGCAGACCTCCCAAAAACAGCCTGTTTTTCGTGAAAACGGGCCCATTTTTTTTGTCAAAAAAAGGGCATTCATAGCCTTTAGGACAGTGTTTCTCAACCTTGGCAACTTGAAAATGTCAGGACTTCAACTCCCAGAATTCCCCAGCCAGCAGATGCTGGCTGGGGAATTCTGGGAGTTGAAGTCCTGACATCTTCAAGTTGCCAAGGTTGAGAAACACTGCTTTAGGAGATTTGTAGAGTGCTCCTAGGGGCTGGGGGGGGGGGGGGGAGGCAAAATTGAGCAAAAAATGGGTCATTTTCTACCCACCCCAGCCCCCAGGAGCACTCTGAAAGCCTCCTAAAGGCTATGCACGGCCATTTTGGTGAAGGGGGTGGAGCCAAAAATGCTGTATTCAGTGTATAAGAGACACCCAGATTTTCAGCCTCTTTTTTAAGGGAAAAAGGTGCGTCTTATACTCCGAAAAATACGGTAGTGTTTAATTCAATGTGATGGGATGTCACATTCAAAGTTTTCTATTTTCTATAATTTTAGATTTTAATATTCAACTTTTAATTTTTTTCAACTTTTTTTTAGATTAGGGACACATTATTGCATTTTTAAAAGATTTTGCTGATATTGCTATTTGCCACAGTTAATTATTGCATAACAATCTAATTTTAAGGCTGACTTTTTTTAATTCCTTCAAACTTTCAAACTGAATTGAATTTGATTTTAATCCAGGTAGTTTCGGACTTGCAACAAGTCGCTTAACGGCTATTCAACGGTCCGTCCCCTAAAGGCATTTACAACATTCCAAGGGTCCAATGATTGCCCTCCTACCTGGTCATGTGACCTTTTGGGTGGTTGGCAATTGGCTTGGATTTATGGCTGTCTGCAGCATCCTGTGGTCTTGTGACTGTGGTTTAAGTTTTTGCCACAAACCAGCACCTTCTTCTGGTTTCGACCAAAAGCACCCACAGCAAGCAATGTGTCGGCTTAGCAATGGCAATATTCACTTAGCAACCACTGTGCAAAAAAAGGTTGCAAAATCAGATTGGTCACATGATGACCTGCCTTACGACCATCACAACTTTATGATTGTAATTGTCAGGTTCTATTAAAGTCCTAAATCAAGGACTACCTGTAGGCGGTTCACCGACAAAAGGGCGCCCGACTAAACCGCGGTGACAAAACCGTGAGTTCTAAACCGCGCCAACGAATGAGCGCTGAAGCGCGCCGACAACAGCGCGCCGACAGAAGCGCGCTCTAAACCTAACCCTAACCTTAACTCGCGCTTCTGTCAGCGCGCTGTTGTTGCCGCGTTGATGATGTTGCGGTTTTAGCGCCGCATTTTTGTCGGTGCGCTTTTGTCATGCATGCATTTGTTGGGTCACGCCTGTAGGCAGATTTAATATCACTATTATTTTGATATTTTATAACGCACTTTACTATGCCTGTATCCATAGCTTTTATTTTCTTTTTCATTTTTCTTATCTCTTCCCTATTTTTTCTCTGGTCGCATCTGTGAAATTCATCAGACGTAACTTATAATGTTTTACTTTTTATTTTTCTCGGGCCTTTTAACCCCCTTCCATAGCTGTGAATCTGCTTTAAATTTAGCCTTATTTTTATAATACTTTATAATACTTTCTATAATTCCAGTACCTACTGTTTTAGCCACTGCCGTTTAACTGACTGCTTTATTATGCTCCTTTTGCTTTGATTTATACAGATTTGTGTTTTATTTGTGTTTTTACTGTGGATTGTTCTGAGCGCTATTAACTTGAAGACAAATAATGTCTTGGAAGGAAGGTTATGTGAGATCTATGTTTGCCACACAGAACTTTCTCAGGTAGAAATAGATAGTTAAGCCAGTGAGGATTTTACTTCTAAATCCTTTACAATATTTAGCACTTTACTAGCTGAAGATACTATCAGCGGAAGCCATGCTAAAGTGCAGAATCTTCTTTTTATCACCCCGGCAAAGCCTTAAAAAAAAAAAAAAATCCTATATATGAATTTCTACCTCTTTATGGGATTTATGTATTAAACCCCATGTTCATAACTGAGTTTTGCTTATGGGAAATATCAAAATGTCAACCATTGTTTCTGTTAAAGGTCTTAACGATATCACAGTTTTTGGACTAGTAATGAAACACGTCGTTTGCTGTCGTTTGTAATGCATCTCATTAAATACGTTAATAGCATACGTTTTACTAAAAGGTCAGCCTTACTGTTGCTGGGACTTGGGCCTTTTAAACCAAAGGGGGGCGGGGGGGGAGAAGGAGTCAGGGTTTAAAGAAGCAGAAGGCGGTGCAGACAAAAAACGTCTCACCTGATACAGGTCTTCAAACACCGAGGAGCCGTTGCGGTTATGGGTAGTCCTTGACTTACAACCATTCGTTTAGTGACTCACAACCACTGCAGCTTTCCTGTGGTTATGTGGTGAAAATTTGGATGCTTGGCAGCTGGCATGTATTTATGATGGCCGTAGAGTCCTGAGGTCATGGGATTTACCTCTCGCGAACTTCTGGCATGATGCTAAGCCAAAAAGAAACAACCTTCACAAAGCATCTCTCCCTAGTTCTTTCTTGTCTGCCTATTACCGTATTTTTCAGAGTATATACCTTTTTCAGAGCCTTTTCAGTAGTAGCTCCGACCCTTTGGAACGATCTCCCCGTGGAGATTCGTACCCTCACCACCCTCCAGACCTTCCGCACAGCCCTTAAGATCTGGCTATCCCGCCAGGCCTGGGGTTAAAGATTGGGATCCGTCCCCACCCGAATGATGAATGAATGTTGCTTCTATTTTAATTATGTATTGTCTGTACATGTCATTACGTGTATCCCCCCCCCCCCCTATAGGTTGTAAGCCGCCCTGAGTCCCCTCAGGGAAAAGGGCGGCCTATAAATAAAAGCAATCTAATCTAATCTAATCTAATCTAATCTTTTTCTCTCAAAAAAGAGGCTGAAAATCTGGGTGCGTCTTATACACCGAATACAGCAATTTTTTTTGCCTCCTGAAACCCCGCCCCCCTTCACCAAAATGGCTGTGCACAGTCTTTAGCCGAGGTGGCGCAGTGGTTTAGGGTGCAGTACTGCAGCCACTTCAGCTGACTGCTAGCTGCAGTTCGGTGGTTCAAATCTCACCGGCTCAAGGTTTGACTCAGCCTTCCATCCTTCCGAGGTGGGTAAAATGAGGACCCAGACTGTGGGGGACGATATGCTGACTCTGTAAACCGCTTAGAGAGGGCTGAAAGCCCTATGAAGCGGTATATAAGTCTAACTGCTATTGCTATTTAGGAGGCTTCCAGAGTGCTTCTGGGGGCTGGGTAGGGCAAAAATGAGTGAAAAACGGGGCGTTTTTTTGCTCAATTTTGCCCCCCCCAATCCTCCAGGAGCACTCTATAAGCCTCCTAAAGGCAATGCATGCCCCCTTTTTAAACAAAAAATGGGCCTGTTTTTGTGAAAAAATGGGTCTTTTTTCCTCATTTTGGGGGGCGGGCACTCCCCAGGAGCACTCTACAAGCCTCCTAAAGGTTATTCATGCCCTTTTTTTAAAAGAAAGAAAAAACAGGCCCATTTTCGTGAAAAACAGGCTGTTTTTGGGAGATCTGCAGAGTGCAAAAACTTTTTTTAAAAATTTGCCTCTTCAAAATCTTAGTGTGTCTTATACTCCAGTGCGTCTTATACTCCAAAAAATGTTAGGCTTGTATTGCTTATTAACCCCTGGCTGTTTAGATTACAAAAGCAATGGACAACTTGTTTCCTTAATCCCCAGATGGGCCTTTATTTAAATGGCTCTTTGCATTTGAATGTTTTGACATATAATGAACATTTCAGGGACGTGACCCCCGAATGCTAAATAACAAAGTCAATGGGGAAGCCAGATTCACTTAACAACCATGTTGCTAACTTAACAACCGCAATGATTCACTTAACGACCGTGGGAAGAGAGATCATAAAATGGAGCAAAACTCACTTAACAGCTGTCTCACTAACAATGGAAGTTTGGGGCTCAATAATGGTAATAAGTCAAAGATGACCTGTATGAATTGTTTAATTACGTCACAATCCGTCACACAAAAAACTGAGCCAAGGTGGCGCAGTGGTTAAATGCAGCACTGCAGGCTACTGCTAGATCAGCAGGTCAGCGGTTCAAATCTCACCGGCTCAGGGTTGACTCAGCCTTCCATCCTTCCGAGGTGGGTAAAATGAGGACCCAGATTGTTGGGGGCAATATGCTGACTCTCTGTAAACCGCTTAGAGAGGCCTGAAAGGCCTATGAAGCGGTATATAAGTCTACTGCTATTGCTGCTATATAAAACTCTTAGCTGCCCTGAACAAATTCTTCCATGAGGTAATTAATATCATTTTCAGTGCCTCAACTGAAAACTTTTTTTCAGAAAACCCAAAACTTTCCTCTCTAATTTGGAGTTCAAGTAGTCCTCAGCATATAAATGGAACCTGCCCATTACAGTTGAACATTTATGATGGTCATAAAACAGGTTAGATAGGGTTAGGTTTCTTGTGGTCGTCATTAAGCGAAAGCCATCAAGGGACTGCAGGGAGGGGCCAACTGTCGGAACTTCGAATCCATGTCATGAGTCCCCTCATTCAGGTCAGTTACAATTTTAAATGGTCACTAAGTGAGCAGTCGTAAGTCAAGGACTACCTGTACTTACCTGTGTGTTTGGCCTTATGATTCCCTCAGATTTGACTTCCCACCCCCACAACTGACTCCTTCACTTCCCAGTCTTCCCAGTAAAAAAACACCGAGGAGCCGTTGCGGTTATGGGTAGTCCTTGACTTACAACCATTCGTTTAGTGACTCACAACCACTGCAGCTTTCCTGTGGTTATGTGGTGAAAATTTGGATGCTTGGCAGCTGGCATGTATTTATGATGGCCGTAGAGTCCTGAGGTCATGGGATTTACCTCTCGCGAACTTCTGGCATGATGCTAAGCCAAAAAGAAACAACCTTCACAAAGCATCTCTCCCTAGTTCTTTCTTGTCTGCCTATTACCGTATTTTTCAGAGTATATACCTTTTTCAGAGCCTTTTCAGTAGTAGCTCCGACCCTTTGGAACGATCTCCCCGTGGAGATTCGTACCCTCACCACCCTCCAGACCTTCCACACAGCCCTTAAGATCTGGCTATCCCGCCAGGCCTGGGGTTAAAGATTGGGATCCGTCCCCACCCGAATGATGAATGAATGTTGCTTCTATTTTAATTATGTATTGTCTGTACATGTCATTACGTGTATCCCCCCCCCCCCCTATAGGTTGTAAGCCGCCCTGAGTCCCCTCAGGGAAAAGGGCGGCCTATAAATAAAAGCAATCTAATCTAATCTAATCTAATCTAATCTAATCTTTTTCTCTCAAAAAAGAGGCTGAAAATCTGGGTGCGTCTTATACACCGAATACAGCAATTTTTTTTGCCTCCTGAAACCCCGCCCCCCTTCACCAAAATGGCTGTGCACAGTCTTTAGCCGAGGTGGCGCAGTGGTTTAGGGTGCAGTACTGCAGCCACTTCAGCTGACTGCTAGCTGCAGTTCGGTGGTTCAAATCTCACCGGCTCAAGGTTTGACTCAGCCTTCCATCCTTCCGAGGTGGGTAAAATGAGGACCCAGACTGTGGGGGACGATATGCTGACTCTGTAAACCGCTTAGAGAGGGCTGAAAGCCCTATGAAGCGGTATATAAGTCTAACTGCTATTGCTATTTAGGAGGCTTCCAGAGTGCTTCTGGGGGCTGGGTAGGGCAAAAATGAGTGAAAAACGGGGCGTTTTTTTGCTCAATTTTGCCCCCCCCAATCCTCCAGGAGCACTCTATAAGCCTCCTAAAGGCAATGCATGCCCCCTTTTTAAACAAAAAATGGGCCTGTTTTTGTGAAAAAATGGGTCTTTTTTCCTCATTTTGGGGGGCGGGCACTCCCCAGGAGCACTCTACAATCCTCCTAAAGGTTATTCATGCCCTTTTTTTAAAAGAAAGAAAAAACAGGCCCATTTTCGTGAAAAACAGGCTGTTTTTGGGAGATCTGCAGAGTGCAAAAACTTTTTTTAAAAATTTGCCTCTTCAAAATCTTAGTGTGTCTTATACTCCAGTGCGTCTTATACTCCAAAAAATGTTAGGCTTGTATTGCTTATTAACCCCTGGCTGTTTAGATTACAAAAGCAATGGACAACTTGTTTCCTTAATCCCCAGATGGGCCTTTATTTAAATGGCTCTTTGCATTTGAATGTTTTGACATATAATGAACATTTCAGGGACGTGACCCCCGAATGCTAAATAACAAAGTCAATGGGGAAGCCAGATTCACTTAACAACCATGTTGCTAACTTAACAACCGCAATGATTCACTTAACGACCGTGGGAAGAGAGATCATAAAATGGAGCAAAACTCACTTAACAGCTGTCTCACTAACAATGGAAGTTTGGGGCTCAATAATGGTAATAAGTCAAAGATGACCTGTATGAATTGTTTAATTACGTCACAATCCGTCACACAAAAAACTGAGCCAAGGTGGCGCAGTGGTTAAATGCAGCACTGCAGGCTACTGCTAGATCAGCAGGTCAGCGGTTCAAATCTCACCGGCTCAGGGTTGACTCAGCCTTCCATCCTTCCGAGGTGGGTAAAATGAGGACCCAGATTGTTGGGGGCAATATGCTGACTCTCTGTAAACCGCTTAGAGAGGCCTGAAAGGCCTATGAAGCGGTATATAAGTCTACTGCTATTGCTGCTATATAAAACTCTTAGCTGCCCTGAACAAATTCTTCCATGAGGTAATTAATATCATTTTCAGTGCCTCAACTGAAAACTTTTTTTCAGAAAACCCAAAACTTTCCTCTCTAATTTGGAGTTCAAGTAGTCCTCGACATATAAATGGAACCTGCCCGTTACAGTTGAACATTTATGATGGTCATAGAACAGGTTAGATAGGGTTAGGTTTCTTGTGGTCGTCACTAAGCGAAACCCATCAAGGGACTGCAGGAAGGGGCCAACTGTCGGAACTTCGAATCCATGTCATGAGTCCCCTCGTTCAGGTCAGTTACAACTTTAAATGGCCACTAAGTGAGCAGTCGTAAGTCAAGGACTACCTGTACTTACCTGTGTGTTTGGCCTTATGATTCCCTCAGATTTGACTCCCCCCCCCCACACAACTGACTCCTTCACTTCCCAGTTTTCCCAGTAAAAAAATTCAGCTGGCAATTGGTTCAGAAGAGGCAAGAGTTAAAGACATGGTTTTAAAAACAGAGTTTAAAAAATGATAAAATGATAAAAACACCTGGAAAGATGGTCAAGCAGGTTTACTAGTTGAGTTAAGAGCGATTCTACATTCATTTCAAATCTCTTTTACCCCTTGAATTATATAAACAGATGGAGGAACGGATGTTTAATTTTGTGTAATTAATTGAAAAAAGCTAGTGCCCCCCGTTTTAATTTTTTTTTCCTCTTAAGTACATGTAGTCCTCAACTTACAACTTCCGTTGAGCCCCAAATTTAAATGAGAGTTGTTAAGTGAATCTGGCCCCATTTTATGACCTTTTATGCCACATTTGTTAAGTGAATCTCGACAGTCATTAAGTTAGCAACCAAGTTGTTAAGTGAATCTGGCTTCCCAATTGATTTTGCTTGTCAGAAAGTTGCAAAAGGTGATCACATGACCCCAGGACACTAGAACCGTCATAAGTACATGCCAGTTGCACAGCGTAAAGATGTTGCAATAGTCATCCGTGTGGAAAATGGTCATAAGGCATTTTTTTCAGTGCTGTTGTAATTTTGAGCAGTCACTAAATGAGGACTGTATGTAGAATAAGCAGATCTAGGAATGGGCATTTAATTTTGTGTAATTAATAGATGGATTCGTAACTGGCTGACCAACCGCACTCAACGTGTAGCCCTCAATGGAACTGCATCAGCATGGAGGGAAGTATGCAGTGAAGTACCCCAAGGCTCTGTTTTAGGCCCAGGACTCTTCAACATCTTCATCAATGACTTGGACGAGGGGATAGATGGGGAACTCATCAAATTCGCAGATGACACCAAGCTGGCAGGAATAGCTTAAGACATAGAAGGATCTTGGCAGACTTGAACATTGGGCACTATCTAACAAAATGAAATTCAATGGTGAAAAGAGTAAGGTTCTACATTTAGGCAAGAAAAATGAAATGCACAGGTACAGTATAGGTGGTACCTTGCTCAACAGTAGTAACTGTGAAAGGGATCTTGGAGTCTGAGTGGACAACCATTTAAATAGGAGCCAGCGGTGTGCAGCAGCTGCCAAAAAAGCCAACGCAGTTCTAGGCTGCATCAACAGAGGGATAGAATCAAGATCACATGAAGTGTTAATACCTTAGTATTAATGCCTTAGTAAGGCCACACTTGGAAGGCTGCATTCAGTATTGGTTGCCACGATGTAGAAAAGATGTGGAGACTCTAGAAAGAGTTCAGAGAAGAGCAACAAAGATGATATGGGGACTGGAGGCTAAAACATACAAAAAACGGTTGCTGGAATTGGGTATGTCTAGTTTAATGAAAAGAAGGACTAGGGGAGACGTGATAGCAGTCTTCCAATATCTCCGTGGTTGCCACAAAGAAAAAGGAATCAAGCTATTCTCCAAAAAAACGGAGGGTAGGACAAGAAGCAATGGGTAGAAACAAATCAAGGAGAGAAGCAACTTAGAACTAAGGAGAAATTTCGTGACTGTTAGAACAATTAATCAATGGAACAACTTGCTTCCAGAAGTTGTGAATGCCCCAACACTGGAAGTCTTTAAGAAGATGTTGGATAACCATTTGTCTGAAATGGTTTAGGGTTTCCTGCCTAGGCAGAGGGTTGGACTAGAAGACCCCCAAGGTCCCTTCCAATTCTGTTATTCATGTTCTGTTCTATTCTATTCTAATACCCTGAGATGAATGGAGCCCCCAGTTTTTCTTTTTCCTCTCTTAAGTATGCAAAATGTCCATGTAAGAAACTTCATAATGCATTATTAATAATGCATTGCATGATTCACCTTGTACCTGTTTACAGACAAAGACTTAAAACCACAAAACCAACAATTAAATCTGTGAGGACTTGGACTTGGATTGAGGAGGCAAAGCTACAGGCTTGCCTTGATTGCACGGATTAGAATGTTTTCGAAAATACCTCTGCAGATTTAGATGAACCCACAAATACTATGTGTACTGACCAGGAACTTGCGAATATGCGGTAACAATAAACATTGGTTCGAATTATCTTTTCTTTTATGTACACTGAGAGGATATGCATCGAAGACAAATTCCTTGTGTGTCCAATCACACTTGGCCAATAAAGAATTCTATATACTGTCAATAATTATTGATTATTGCTATGAATAATATAAAAATACCACATTTTTGGAGTATAAGACGCACCTTTTTTCCTCAAAAAGAGGGTGAAAATTTGGGTGTGTCTTATACACTGAATACAGCATTTTTGGCCTCCCGAAACCCCGCCCTGCGCATCCCATTTTTTGCAAAAATGGACACGCAGAGGGTTTAGGAGGCCTGTAGGAGGCCTCCTCGGTCTGGGTAGTGCAACAATAAGTGAAAAAGGGCCCATTTTTTACTTGCCCTCCCAAGCTCCCAGGAGCACTCTGCAGGCTTTCTAAACTCTCTGCATGCCCCGTTTTTTGCTCATTTGTGCCCTCCCCACCCCCAGAAGCACTGTACAGGCCTTCCAAACCCTCTGCATGCCCCATTTTTCACAAAAAATGGGGCGTGTAGAGGGTTTGGGAGGCCTGCAGAGGAGGACAAAAACTTTTTTTTTTAAATTTACCTCTTCAAAATCTTTGGGCGTCTTATACTCCGGTGCATCTTATGATCCAAAAAATACAGTACATAATCACAGATAGATTCTTACTGTTCTTGAGCACGTTAGAATATTCCTGCCCTCCTTTCTTCTTGAATTCAGGGAAGGTATCTGGCTGGGGAAGTTGGTTGGCTATTAAGAGGGCCTTCTGCAACTTGATTCGGCTTTCCAGGAGCTGATCCCACAGGGCTTTTGGGAGAAATAAAGAAGGGGTGGAGGGGGAGAGAAACACAAAACATTAGCCGTCATTCATTTGTTGTATACGTAATTTTAAATAAGAGCGGACGACTCACAAAGAACGGTTTCACAATTTCAATTTTTTTTCCTTGCCTTATCTAAATTCCTTGGAGGGGAAAGTAGAAACTGTCTTTCCGAGCACGGTAGTCCTTTTTATTCAATCCAAGCAAAAATACAAACAGCTTCGCTTTCTTCCATTTATCTCCCACCCCATCCTCATGTATTTAAAATGATTATAGGTGAAATCCACTCCTGGGGCAGTTAAAACAACGAAGCCATATCAGAACAAGGGAAGTAATTTTTTTTTTTAAAAATGCAGGGAAAGAAAAAGCAGCCGCAAAATCTTCTACAGAAATCTTCTCAGCAATTTTAACAGAATACGGTATTCATCCTATCCTAGCGCTGCAGGTCGTCCTCAACTTACAACCACAATGGAGCTCAGCATTTCTGTTGCTAAACAAAGGAGTTATTAAATACGTTTTATCTCACTTTTTTTGCCGTAGTTGTTAAGCGAGATTGTTAAGTGAATCACGTGGTCAGTAAGTGAATCTGGCTGCTCCCCCCCCCCAGTGACTTTGCTTGTCAGAAGCCGGCGGGGGGAAGGTTACAAATGGTGATCACGTGACCCAGGATATTATGACTGTCGTACACACATGCTAGGTTCCACGGGATCCCATTTTGATCGTGGGATCCTGCAATGTTCATAACTGTGAACAACCTATCACATTTCTCTTTGTTCAGTGCTGGTGTAACTTCAAAAAGTCACAGAATGAATGATCGCAAGTCATAAATGTGATCCATTTAATAAATATTTCACAGAAACCCTTAGTCCTCGACGTACGACCGGTCACTTAATGACTGAAGGTACAACAGAGCTACCTGGAGGTAGTTATGGATCCAAATTTCCAATGGTTGCCCCCCCCCCTCCGAGTCATGTGATCACACCAGGTGCTCAGCAACGGGGCTGCCTTCACAGCTGTTTGCAGCATCCCACAGTCACGTGACTCTGTTTTACAATGGTTTTGCCAAAAAAATAATAATCAGTAGTTAATTCTGGTTTTTTTTTGCCAGAAGTGCCATCCCCGGGCAAACCATTGCTTTGCTTAATGACCCTGGTGTTTGCTTAACAACCCTGGCACAAAAGGTCATAAAATCAGATAAGAATAGAATAGAATAACCAAGTCGGAAGGGACCGAGCCTTCTCGGTAGTAGCTCCGACCCTTTGGAACGATCTCCCCGTGGAGATTCGTACCCTCACCACCCTCCAGACCTTCTGCATAGCCCTCAAAACCTGGCTATCCCGTCAGGCCTGGGGTTAAAGAATGTAACTCACCCCCACCCGAATGGTATGAATGTTGTGCTCTATTTTTAATTATGTATGCTCTTATGTGTTATTGTTTGTATCCCCCCTTCCCATGAGTTGTGAGCCGCCCTGAGTCCCCCCAGGGAAAAGGGCGGCCTATAAATAAATTTCAATCTCAATCTCAATCTCAACCTTGGAGGACTTCTAGTCCACCCCCCTGCTAAGGCAGGAAACCCTATACCAGTGATGGCTAACCTTTTTGCCGTCGTGTGACGAAAGCGTGTGTGAACTGCCAGGGGTCTCTTTTGACTCCCGACCCAGGAAGCCACGAAGACCTCACCTAAGAAACAAAGGGGAACCTCCGACTCACCGATTTGATTTTTCACCGCTTTTCCCTTTGCTACTTCTTCCGCTGCTTCGCCTTGAGAGCGGGTCAGGAGGATTCCGCTTTCTGGATCCCTATCGACCTCTGCCATTTCCTCCTCGCTCTCCTTCACGCCTTCCTGTGAATCACTTTCACCTTCGTAGTCTTCTCCAGAGCTGGCTTCTTCTTCTTCTTCCTCGCTCCCAAGGTCATCCATCCCGTCGGCAAATTTCTCAAAATCGTCAATGGCCTGGAAACTGAAGGCTGGTTTTTTCAGCTTTTTGTCTTCTTTGGTATCACTGGCTGCCTCTTCCTCCTCCTCCTCTTCCTCCTCTGTTTCTGGACTCTCATCTTCAGCCAAAGATTCACTGTCAAGATCACCTTCACCTGTCTCCTCACCTGATGTTTCTTCATCTACCAATAAGAAAACACAATGGTTAATGGTTAAGGTTTGAAAGGAGGAGATATAATTGGAGGAAATTGTAGAGAGTTGTTCAAGAAAATGATATCAAATGTTAAGTATTAATGTTGTCATATTGTTATGTTATTATATTATTAATAGGATGGCGAGGAATTATGACAACAAAGATGTATAATATGATTATTTAAACATAACTGTACCCAGAATACACACTGTCTGATGAAAATTGAATGTTACATAAATAAAACAAAAACATGGGGAAAAAAGATTGGTGAAAGACGGACTTATAATTGCAACTACTCGTAACCTGCAAGGTAATTCTTGACCAAGAATATGATTTTTAAGAAACCAGAAAGTAACAAATGAGAATATTTATAATTCTTTTCTTGCTTATTTCAGGGGCAATAACCTACACGTGAGATGCAATAGCAATAGCAATAGCAGCTAGACTTATATACCGCTTCATAGGGCTTTCAGCCCTCTCTAAGCGGTTTACAGAGTCAGCATATCGCCCCCACAGTCTGGGTCCTCATTTTACCCACCTCGGAAGGATGGAAGGCTGAGTCAACCTTGAGCCGGTGAGATTTGAACAGCCGAACTGCTGATCTAGCAGTGAGCTGAAGTAGCCTGCAGTGTTGCATTTAACCACTGCGCCACCTCAGCTCTTGCAAGAGCCAGCTCTCAAATTATTAGAGATTAGATTTTATAAAGATTCTAGTGATGCCAGCAGGGTTTCCCCCCCCCCCCCGATTGTAACATTAATGTGTTAAGTAAATAATAAGTATACACTTGTACAGGTAGTCCTTGACTTACGACCACAATTAAGCCCAAAATTTATGTTGCTACGTGAGATATTTGTTAAGAGAATTTTGGCCCATTTTAAAACACTTCTTGCCAAAGTTGTTAAGTGAATTATTGCAGTTGTTCAGTTAGTAGCACGGTTGTTAAGTGAATCTGGCTTCCCCCATTGACTTTGCTTGGCAGAAGTTCGCAAAATCGGATCACATGACCCTGGGACATGGCAACCATCATAAGTATGAACCATATTGCCAAGCATCCAAATTTTGATCACGTAACCATTCTGCAATGGTCATAAGTACGAAAAACAGTTCTGTCACACTTTTTCAGTGCTGTTATAATTTTGAATGGCCACTAAATGAACTGTTGTAAGTCAAGGACTACCTCTATATAAAAACACAAAAAAGGCACTGGTTTCTGAATCCAGGAAGGAAGGAAGGAAATATGTTTTTGGTGAAAAAGGTTTAGCCCCCCCCCCACCTTTTCAGAAGATTGTAAATCAAGGACTGGATATTACTCCGTATAGGATTTATGGTATAATTGGCTAGGGGAAAGGGGGGGGGGGAGTAGGAAGGCAAAACAAGAAAGGAAGAAAGATCAACAAATTAAAAAACAACTGCAAAACCGGAAAATGATTAAAAGATAGAAATACGAAATAGACTGTAGCAAATAAAAAATAGGAAATGGATACAAAATGAGTCAAATGTAATAAAGGTTGTTATATATAGAATATATAGAATGTTATATATAGAATGAAGAAAAAAGATGTATGAAATAGTATAAAAATGCACACACACATACACACATACATACCTACATACATACATATATAGTTATAGTTATATAGTTATAGTTATATAGTTATAGTTATATAGTTATAGTTATATAGTATGTACAGATAAAAGAATCACAACAGATATGTAAAAGAAGTGTAATGTGTTGCAAAGATGTGATGTTTGCATAAACAAAATATTTTTTTTAAAAAAAAGGATATCAACGAAATGCACAGGTACAGAATAGGTGGTACCTGGCTCAACAGTAGTAACTGTGGGTGGGATCTTGGAGTCCTAGTGGACAACCATTTAAATATGAGCCAGCCGTGTGCAGCAGCTGCCAAAAAAGCCAAAAAAGTTCTAGGCTGCATAAACAGAGGGATAGAATCAAGATCACGTGAAGGGTTAATACCACTTTATAATGCTTTGGTAAGGCCACACATGCAATATTTGCATCCAGTTTTGGTCGCCACGGTGTAGAAAAGATGTGGAGACTCTAGAAAGAGTGCAGAGAATAGCAACAAAGATGATTAAGGGACTGGAGGCTAAAACATATGAAGAACGGTTGCAGGAACTGGGTATGTCCAATTTAATGAAAAGAACGACCAGGGGAGACATGATAGCAGTCTTCCAATATCTCAGGGGTTGCCACAAAGAAGAGGGAGTCAAGCTATTCTCCAAGGAACCTGAAGACAGGACAAGAAGCAATGGGTGGAAACTAATCAAGGAGAAAAGCAACTTAGAACTGAGGAGAAATTTCCTGACAATTAGAACAATTAATCAGTGGAACAGAAGTTGCCTACAGAAGATGTGAATGCTCCAACACTGGAAGTCTTTAAGATGTTGGATAGCCATTTGTCTGGAACGGAATAGGGCCGCGATGGCAAACCTATGGCACGCGTGCCACAGGTGGCACACAGAGCCATTTGTTAGGGCATGCAAGGTGTTGCCCTGTCAGCTCCAGCGCGCATGCGCGCGCTGGCCAGCTGACTTCAGCCTTTTTTTTTTTAGGGTGTTTTTCACCCACCAGAGGCTTTCTTGAAGCCCACAGAGCGCAAAAAAACGGCTCTACGGGCAAACCGGAAGTTCAGGAATGGACTTCCACTTTGCTCATAGGGCCATCTTTCAGAGAAGCTCCTGAAGGTGGGGTGGGGAGGCTGTTTCTGCCCTTCCCCAGGCTCCTAGAAAGCCTCTGAAGCCTAGGGAGGGCGAAAAAGGTGTGCCAAAAGTGGGGGAGGGGGGGAGTGCTGGTTGTGCGTGTATGCATGCTGGGTCGCACGCATAGCATTATGAGTGTTGTACACCCATGCATGACCCTCCTGCCCTCCCCCCGCGTTTGGCACGTGAGCCAAAAAAGGTTCGCCATCACTGGTATAGGGTTTCCTGCCTAGGCAGGGGGTTGAACTAGAAGACCTCCAAGGTCCCTTCCAACTCTGCTATTGTATTGTATTGTATTACTGTACACAATACATGTGAGTATTTTATACCACAACTGCAGGATCATATACAACTAAGGATACCAACAGCCAGCTGAAATCTACCAGTTGATTCTCACCTGCATATCTAACCTTCTTTTTAAAATTGCCCTAACCCCTACCTCAAAAACTGTAGATGATGAGCCAAGGTGGCGCAGTGGTTAAATGCAGCACTGCAGGCTACTGCTAGATCAGCAGGTCAGCGGTTCAAATCTCACGGGCTCAGGGTTGACTCAGCCTTCCATCCTTCCGAGGTGGGTAAAATGAGGACCCGGATTGTTGGGGGCAATATGCTGACTCTCTGTAAACCGCTTAGAGAGGCCTGAAAGGCCTATGAAGCGGTATATAAGTCTACTGCTAAGTCTACTGCTAGATGTTTCTTCCCTTATAACAGGGGTGTCAAACTCAAGGCCCGTGGGCCAAATCTGTCCGACAGGGTGCTTAAATGGGGCCAGCCTGGAAATAGCAAAGGATCGGCCCGTGGTGCCTCTGGCAGCCAAAATGGGGCACGAGGCCCACTGCTTTCAGTCTGGATGCTTCTTGCAGCATTTTGCCGGCCAAGTCGGGGTGCAGGGAAACTGCGCGAGGGCCCCCCTCATGCCCCGTTTTCGCCGGCAGGGTGCTGCAGGAGACGTTCGTCCCGTCTCCTACCCCACCCCCACCCCCCCGGCTCGACGGAGAACTACAATGCTGGTGTGGCCCTCGAGGAAATCCAGTTTGACACCCCTGCCTTACAATGTTGACAAGCCTGGAAATTTCAATAAACCTAATTAATCATACAATACCCTCTAGAGATTTGGGGCTATTAAAGTTAAAGAAATTATACATACCGTGTTTCTGTGAAAATAAGACATGGTCTTATTTTCTTTTAACAACACCCCCGCCCCGAAATAAGCACTTGGCCTTATTTCAAGGGAGGTCTTATTATTTTTGAGGTACAGGAGGTGGCCAGCGTGGTCAGCTCACGGCAGCTGCTGTATTGCAATATTTTCGGTGGGGGTCTCATTTTAGGGGATGTGCTCAAAAGCCCGATTGGGTTTATTATCCAGGGAGGTCTTATTTTCAGGGAAACAGGGTACATTCCACACATCTCGTCCCAAAAGCATCAGTTCTTACATTTTCCACTCTACGAGGCACGTAGAATACCAACCTCAGGGGTTTTGGCCCAAAGGGACCACTGGAAAGTCTCCAGCAGATTAAAATCTCAAACTCCCGCTTATCCACCGCAGGAGCCGGACTGATTAAAAGAGCCATTGATTAGCTGACAGCCTTTCCCATTGAATAATGAGATAATGGGTGAGCATTACAAAGTGATTCCCTTACCCATGTCTTCATAAAGAGGGTAGGAGGTGTTGTATATGAGAAAGATACAGTTCCTGCAAGATCCATGTGTGTGTGTGTGTGTGTGTGTGTGTGTGTGTGTGTGTGTGTGTGTGTGTTTGTATGTATCAGTGGTGGGTTTAGGCAGTACGTCCCAGTACAGGCGTACCGGAGCCTGCCCGGAGCACTGGATACTATTCCGTTACGGTGCTCCGGAGGGCCCACCAGCCGCCGGAACTCCTTATCGGTCTTTTTAAGCGTGGCACGACAAAACCGCGGTCCACTAAAGCGCGCCCGATTAAAGCGCGTACCTGACGTCATCAGCAGCGCGACAAATACGACCGCGGAGAAAAAAGGGCGCTTTAAAAAGCGCTTTTAAAGCAAGCCGATTCACGTTAAGGTAAGGGTTAGGTTTAGGGTTAGGTTAAGGGTTAGGGTTAGGTTAAGCGTTAGGGTTAGGTTTAGGGTTAGGTTAAGGGTTAGCGTTAGGTTTAGGGTTAGGTTTAGGGTTAGGGTTAGGTTTCGGGGGTTAGGTTTAGGTTTACGCGTTAATTTTAGCTTTACAGCTCACAGCGTGCTTTTTTCGTCACGCTGTGATGACGTCAGGTACGCGGTTTCGTCAAGCGCGCTTTAGTCGACCACGGTTTTGTGGTGGAACCTTTTTAAGTCTTTGGCGTTTCCGCGCATGGCACATACAGCACCTGTGTGACACTCTGCTGAGCAGCTGGAACATCGCTCACCTCCTTTTCTTAGTCAAGGGAGCCAGCATTGTCCAAACACAGCATGGCTATATGCCTGTTCTGACCAAGGCTTCACAAAACCACGAAGCAGACTCCTAGTTCTGACAAACCCCCTTTTGATTAAGCTAATGTGAATTCCTCTCGTTCACATCCAGCAAAGCCCCAGCAAACAGTCTTTCAAGGCTGAATTTACAACCACAGACCTTATCAGCCTTGGAGAGCTGCCAGGCCGATATCTTCCAAACGGAAATACTTGGCAAGGAGTCTCTGAGAGTCACAAACAAATCTTCACACTAATTAAACAAACTGTCGTATTTTTCGGAGTATAAGACACACCTTTTTCCCCTCAAAAAAAGAGGCTGAAAATCTGGGTGCGTCTTATACCCTGAATACAGCATTATTATTTTTTGCCACCCGAAACCCCGCCCCCTTCACCAAAATGGCCCTGCATAGCCTTTAGGAGGCTTTCAAGAGTGCTCTTGGGGGTTCGCGAGGGCAGAAATAGATGAAAAACAGACCTTTTTTTGCTCAATTTTGCCCCCCCCCCCAGCTGCCAGAAGCATGCTATAAGTCTCCTATAGGCCCTTTTTTGGAAACAAACGGTCCTGTTTTTGAAAAAAATGGGTTGTTTTTTTCCTTGTTTTTGCCCCCCACCCTCCAGGAACACTCTACAAGCCTCCTAAAGGCTATTCATGCCCTTTTGTTGAAGAAAAACGGGTCCCTTTTTCACAAAAAATGGGCCATTTTTGGGAGGTCTGCAGAGTGCAAAAACTTGTTTTAAAAATTTGCCACTTCAAAACCTTGGTGCGTCTTATACTGCAAACTCCACTCCCCTTTCACTCCTCTTTATTGCCTATGGGAGGGGTCATTCACATCCACCTGTGGCCTGACTCCCGAGTTGGCCCTTGTTCCTCAACTGTTCCCTTCTCCTAGCACCTCTGCGCATGCGCACATCAGGAACAGGCTCCAGCTATTCTTCTGCCCCACTGATCTCCGACTCAGAAGGCAGCTGATAACTGTCGGATGGCCATGGCCCCGTCTCTTCCTCCAACACAGAGCCCTCATCACAGCCTCGCCCAGACTCCAGGACTGGCCCATGTTCCTCCCCAACCGCCTCACTGTCTGAGTCTGCCACTAGCTCTGCTGGCGGGCCACAACAAAGCCAAAGGCGCACAGAACGCTGTAACTTTCTCACCGAAGTGGTACCTATTTATCTACTCGCACTTTTATGCTTTCAAACTGCTAGATTGGCCAGATCTTGCAGGCGAGGACAGGAGCTCATGCCATTGTGTGGCATTAGGGTCTCAAACTCAGGATGTCAGCATCTTAACCAACTGAACTATTGCGCCAAGAATGTACTGATCTTCGGTAAATAGCTAGGTTCTTCTGCTAGGAGTTTGGTTCTTCCAAATTATATCAAAGTGCCGATACCATTGTGGCAATTAAAATACCCAAGGACTGGGCTGAAAAGAAGGACCAGCAAACTAAGTCCTTGACTTATAGCCGGTCACTTAGCAGCTACTTCAAATGGCAGTGGACTTCCCTGGGAGTTCTTACAATCCAGTTCCAAGGTTCCAAAAAGAACTATTTCCTGGTCCTGTGAAGTACTGTAGTACTCATCAATAGCAATAGCATACCACTTAGTTCAAGTTTCAAGTTTATTAGAATTTGTATGCCGACCACTCCCATAGGGACTCTGGGCGGCTCACAACAGACAAGAAACATTTAATTTTAAAAAATGGAGATAAAAATAAAATAAAAATACAGTATTAAAATTCATGTCACCCATTCCATCTAAGCGGGGCTGGATATCAATCAACAGCCCCAGGCCTGCCGGAACAGCCAGGTCTTGCTGGCTTTACGGAAGGCCGGGAGAGTAGTAAGGGTCCGGATCTCTGCAGGTAGATCGTTCCGCAGGGCCGGCGCAGCAACAGAGAAGGCCCTCCCCCGGGGAGTCGCAGCCGGCATTGACTCTTCATAGTGCTTTTACAGCCCTCTCTAATGGTTTAGAGTCACCATATTGCCCCCAACATTCTGGGTCCTCAACCCCATCAACCAGCCCACATTATGCCAGTTTGTAGAGTCCTGCAGTCATGTGACGGCATTTTACAACGGGTTTACCAAAAACTGGCATTTATTTCTGCTTTTTAACAAAATCAACCCATGGCCAACCGTTGGTTCACTTCTTAACTACCACATTCCCTTAACGACTACCACACACACACACACAAAGGATATAAAATCAGGTTGGTCACATGGGTGATCCCCTTTAGGACCGTCACGACTGAAGACGACAAAGGGCAGGCTCCATTACAGTTGTAACCTGAGGACTACTTGGAATTTATAAGGAAAATCTATGAGGGTAGTTCTCGGCCTACGACCACAATTGAGCCCAAAATTTATGCCGCTAAGTGACAAATTTGTTAAGTGAGTTTTGTCCCATTTTGCTTGTTAAGTGAATCACTAGCAGTTGGTAAGTGAGTAACACAGTTGTTGGGTGAACCTGGCTTCTCCGTTGACTTTGCTTGCCAGAAAGCTAGAAAAGGTGATCACGTAACCCTGGGACACTGCAACCGTCATAAATTAAGAGCCAAGGTGGCGCAGTGGTTAAATGCAGCACTGCAGGCTACTGCTAGATCAGCAGTTCAGCGGTTCAAATCTCACCGGCTCAGGGTTGACTCAGCCTTCCATCCTTCCGAGGTGGGTAAAATGAGGACCCGGATTGTTGGGGGCAATATGCTGACTCTCTGTAAACCGCTTAGAGAGGGCTGAAAGCCCTATGAAGCGGTATATAAGTCTACTGCTATTGCTATAAATACGAAGCAGTTGTCAAACATCCGAATGTAAATCTCGTGGCCATGGGGATGCTGCAAGGGTCACAAGGGTGAAAAATGGTCGTAAGTCACTTTTTATTCAATGCAGTTGTAACTTTGAATGGTCACTAAATATACTGTTTTTAAGTTGAGGACTACCTGCATAGACTCTACAGATTTAAATTTTGATTTTTAATGTGCAAACGTCTGGCAGGGACGTGGAGGCTCAGTGGCTAAGACGCTGAGCTTGTCTATCAGAAAGGTTGGCAGTCTGGTGGTTCAAATCCCTAGCAGCACATAACAGAGTGAGCTCCCGTTGCTTGTCCCAGCTTCTGCCAACCTAGCAGTTCGGAAGCATGTAAAAAATGCAAGTAGACAAATAGGAACCACCTTTGGTGGGAAGGGAACAGCGTTCCGTGTGCTTTCGGCGTTGAGTCATGCCAGCCACATGACCACGGAGATGTCTTTGGGCAGCTCTGGCTCTTCGGCTTTGAAACGGAGATGAGCACCGCCCTCTAGAGTCAGGAACGACTAGCACATATGTGCGAGGGGAACCTTTATCTTGAAACGTCTGGCAGGGCACCAGTCACGATAAAATCTATACTCTGAAAAGAATGGGGAACTTATGTATTTTGTATTCCAGGCTGCCGGTATGGTGTGACTGATCAAAGAACGGGGCCATGGGAGAGAATGCTCTCTGCTAGTGCTCCACATCATAACATGGTCAATTTATGTCAATAAGAAACGGGCCTCTGTTATCCTTTTATTATTTAAAGTGTTTGCATACCATCCGTTATGCAACAGATATTACGACATCGGAGGAATAACTCAAATATATCATAAAAGTCACGCCATTAATAAAACGAGGCAGCAAGGAGAGGCGGGCGGCAGGAGAAGACATTTTTCAAATTAAAGAGCCTGGGAAGATAAACACTGTTTTAAACCAGAATATTTAAAGAGAGAATTCTAATGAAGGCCCCGAAGACCCTTCCCTCCCTCACTTTAAGCCAGGGGTGTCAAACTCGATTTCACTGAGGGCCGCATCAGGATTGTGTTTGACCTCAGGGGGTCAGCGTGGGTATGGCTGGGCTGGGCGTTGCCAGCTCAACGTTACTCGTGTCGGGGGGGGGGGGGGGGGCTGTGGCAGCCCAAGCCCTTTGCCAACAAAAACAGGCTCCCGAGCTCCGTTTTTGACTGCGACAGCCTCCTGCAACCCTCTGCCAGCGAAAGCAGAGCTCGGGAAGGTCGCCCATGGCCCTTCCAAGCTCCATTTTCACTTGTAGAGGCACCACAGGCTAGACTTGAGAGACCGCCTACTGCCAATTACCTCCACTAGACCAATTAGATCCCACAGACTAGGCCTCCTCCGAATTCCATCCGCCGGCCAGTGTCGACTGGCGACTACCCGGAGGAGAGCCTTCTCGGTGGCTGCTCCGACCCTCTGGAACGAACTCCCCGTGGAGATTCGAACCCTCACCACCCTCCAGGCCTTCCGCAAAGCCCTTAAAACCTGGCTGTTCCGACAGGCCTGGGGCTAAAGAACCGTTGCCCCTATCTCGAATGGTATGATTGTTGTGCTTTTTAACTATGTATAGCTTTGTGTTCTTGTTAAACTGTTTGTATCCCCCCTTCCCTTTTTGAGTTGTGAGCCGCCCTGTGTCCCTTTAGGGAAAAGGGCGGCATACAAATGAAATAAAACTCAAACTCAAACTAGTCCTTCGCTGGGAGACCCTGTGGGCCAGATCTAAGCACCCCCCGGGCCGTATCCAGCCGCCGGGCCTTGAATTTGGCACCCCTGCTTTAAACTCGTGGAGCAGTCTGACGGGATATAACCAGCTATCATTTCACGCTGCCCACGGTTCATTAACAGTCCTGAAGAAACTTCAGCTCTGAAAGAATTGATGCCAGATACCAGCCACTTGGGCATAAATGGGGTACACCTCCTGCTCCCTATATGACACCCCTCCCCCAACATATGGCATCCAGAGGTCAAGGGCTGCCAAACGTGCATTTTTCTCTGGCAGATCCCCAAAAGGTGACAGAAGGGGAGAGAATAAATTTAATCCCAGGAGATGCCAGCCAACAATGCCACTGGTCATTTGCTCACGTTGGCATTCATCTCTCTAGGTCTCAAGAGCAAAAAAAATTGCAGTCCAAACTCCTCTTGCTGGCAGGTCTACCCAGGCCGTTTATGTATGGATAGCTTGCGACAGGTAGTCCTCGACTTACAACAGTTTGTTTAGAGACCATTCAAAGTTACAAAGGCACTGAAAAAAGTGACTTGCGACTGTTTTTCACACTTACAACCATTGCATCATCCCCATTGTCACGTGATCAAAATGCAGACGCTTGCCAACCGATTCATATTAACGACGGTTGCACTGTCCCAAGGTCATGCGCTCAATTTTCGGGCAGTTCGAGCCTCACTGGCTCAAGGTTGACTCAGACTTCCATCCTTCCGAGGTCGGTAAAGTGAGGAACCAGATTGTTGGGGGCAATATAGCTGACTCTGTAAACCGCTTAGAGAGGGCTGTAAAAGCACTGTGAAGTGGTATAGAAGTCTAAGTGCTATTGCTGAACTCAGTGGGGAAGCTGGGTTCACTTAACAACCATGTTATTAATTTAACAACTGTGGTGACTCGCTTAACGAATGTGTCAAAAAAGACCCCCAAATGGGGCAAAACTCTCTTAACAAATCTCTAGCTTTAAGCAACAGAAACTTTGGGATCCATTGGGTCGCAAGTCGAGGATGAGCCGCAGTGGCACAGTGGTTAGAGTGCAGTACTGCGGGCTACTTCTGCTGCCTGCCGGCTGCCTGAAATTTGGCAGTTCGAATCTCATCCGGCTCAAGTTTGACTCAGCCTCCCATCCTTCCGAGGTGGGTAAAATTGTTGGGGGGGAAGAGGCTGTAAACTGCTTAGACAGGGCTGTAAAGCACTTTGGAGGTATATATAAGTCTTAAGTGCTATTGCTATTGTTATTACCTGTACATCATTCTTCCTGGGAAAGCAAATTTTAAAACATGAGCTGAACCATTGTGTCATTCCTAAGAAGTGGCTCAGGAAATTAGTTAGTCCTTGAGTTACAATCATTTGTTTGGTGACCATTCCAAGTTAGAACAGCACTGAAAAAAGTGACTTACAGCTGTTTTTTACACTCACGACTGTTGCAGCCTACTCATGGCCATATGATCAAAATTCGGGCACTTGAGAGACCGCCTACTGCCAATTACCTCCACTCGACCTATTAGATCCCATCGATTAGGCCTCCTCTGAGTCCCATCTGCCGGTCAATGTCGACTGGCAACTACGCGGAGGAGAGCCTTCTCGGTGGCAGCTCCGACCCTATGGAACGATCTCCCCATGGAGATTCGTACCCTCACCACCCTCCAGACCTTCTGCACAGCCCTTAAAACCTGGCTGTCCCGACAGGCCTGGGGCTAAAGACTGTAACCCGCCCGAATGGTATGAATGTTGTGTTTTTTAATGATGTATTGTCCTACATGTTAAATGTTTGTTTCCCCCCCCCCTTTTTGAGTTGTAAGCCGCCCTGAGTCCCCCCAGGGAAAAGGGCGGCATATAAATAAACTTCTCTCTCACTTGGGAACTGGCACGTACGTATGATTTGCAGATCCCAAATCTTGTGAGTATCCTGCATTGGGGGGGGGGGGTGGATTCTGCATACGAATGGGTGATCGCATGAATCCTTGCATAAACAATTCTGACGAAGACAGTCCTACGCAGGGATCATGCGATCACCATTTGTAACCTTCCCAGGTAACATCCGACAAGCAAGGTCAACGGGGGGAAAGCCAGATTTGCTTAACAACTGCATGGTTCACTTCATAATTGTGGCAAAAGTCGCTTAAGACAACTGCCTTGCTTAATGACAGAAATTTTGAGCTCAAATGTGGCTGTAAATCGAGGATTACCTGTAGAGCAAAACTTACTGCATTGGTGTCTGGTTTGCCAATTGCACAGTGGCAGATAGGACAGTGCAGAGGGTCAATGTCATTCCCCAGAGGATCGTGGGTTTCCCTCTCCCCTCCTTGGAAGAGCTTAATAGCTCCCGCTGCCTTAAGAAAGTTCAAAACATTCTTAAAGATCCATCTCATCCTGAACACCCTTTTTTTTTTTTGAACTATTACCATCCGGCAGACGGTACAGGGCGATAAAAAACAAGGACAAATAGACTGAAAAACAGCTTCTATCCCAGAGCAGTAACTATATTGAATTCTATGGTATAATGCAATATTAATGCAATATTGGGTTTTCAATTTCAATTATACATCATGTGAAGGATGTGTGTTTATGTTTCTATTTTTATAGTTATAACGTACACTGAAGATGGCATTTAATTTCGTTGTGCGATGTGCAGTGACAATAAACTAAACTAAACTAAATTACACTACACTACACTAAATCAAGGATTACCTGTACAGCAATTTCCAACTGCAACCGTTCTGTCAGAGTGCCTCTCCCTCACCAGCAAGGATATGAAAGCACATGCAAGGAAACTTTTTAACTAACTTTCTAAAAGCAGTAAGATAAAGCTGCTTTAGCTATTTTGATTTCTCCTGAAAATAATAATAATAATAATAATCTTGGATCATTTTCTTAAAAGACTCACGTGCCACTTTATGCAACACAAATCCCTGAAATGTTTTGAACCAGGACAGTATAAATACAGTGGTACCTTGGTACTCAAATACTTTGAAACTCATTGAGTTTGGTACTCAAAAGCAAACTTTTGATGCAAAAATTTCCTCCTGGTCCTCATCGTCATCATTTGCTTGGTAACTCAACAACACAAGCTAGAACTTTTCAGTGTCAGCTGCCTTGAGACTGACTACATTATTTCCTACAGGGAAAAATTATTTGGTGGTCCTCACACCTCCTGGAACCAATTAATGCGTGACCCGTCAAAACCGCGGTCGACAAAAACGCGCTCGACAAAAGCGCGTACCTGACGTCATCAGCAGCGCGACGAAAAAAATTAAAAATAAATTAAATTGAAATTAAAATAAAATTAAAGCAAGCCGATTCACATAAAGGTAAGGGTTAGGTTTAGGGTTAGGTTAAGGGTTAGGGTTACGTTAAGCGTTAGGGTTAGGTTTAGCGTTAGGTTAAGGGTTAGCGTTAGGTTTAGCGTTAGGTTTAGGGTTAGGTTAAGGGTTAGGTTTAGGGTTAGGTTTAGGGTTAAGGGTTAGGTTTAGGGTTAGGTTAAGGGTTAGTTAAGGGTTAGGTTAGGGTTAGGTTTAGGGTTAGGTTAAGGGTTAGGTTAAGGGTTAGGTTTAGGGTTTGGTTTAGGGTTAGGTTTAGGGTTAGGTTAAGGGTTAGGTTAAGGGTTAGGTTTAGGGTTAGGTTAAGGGTTGGGTTAAGGGTTAGGTTAAGGGTTAGGTTTAGGGTTAGGTTAAGGGTTAGATTTAGGGTTAGGTTTAGGGTTAGGTTAAGGGTTAGGTTAAGGGTTAGGTTTGGGGGGGTTAGGGTAAGGTTTTCACTTTAATTTTAAATTTACCGCTCACAGCGCGATGTTTTCATCGCACTGTGATGACGTCACGTACGCGCTTTTGTCAAGCGCGCTTTTGTCTACGGCGGTTTTGTGGTGGAACCAATTAATGATGAGTACCAAAGCACCACAAGATAGATGCAACCTGCCCGTGGCTGTCCAAACCACAGCAGTTTGGCTAGAAAATAAAACCAGGCAACAACTCACCTGGCAGCTCAGCTGCGCCCCACAACTCTTCTTCTAAGGCTTTGCGGGTTGTGGCTTTCCCCTGGTACCGCTTATCAGCATCCAAAAGCTGAGAGGCAGCTCCTTTACGTATTCGACCCACAGAAAGGATATCTTGATCGAGGTTCCCTTCATCAAATCTGTCGACCACTTTGGCTGCCGTAGCTGTACAGAGGAAAAACCGAGAGGTGGTGAGTTCCAGATTCCGGGTCATCCAATCTCCTCCTTTCTCATCAGATCCTTGTAGCAGGGTGCCATGGGTCCCGTCGATTTAATACGTTGTGAGGCAATATTATTAAAAGAGCCGAGGTGGCGCAGTGGTTAAATGCAGCACTGCAGGCTACTGCTAGATCAGCAGTTCAGCGGTTCAAATCTCACCGGCTCAGGGTTGACTCAGCCTTCCATCCTTCCGAGGTGGATGAAATGAGGACCCGGATTGTTGGGGGCAATATGCTGACTCTCTGTAAACCGCTTAGAGAGGGCTGAAAGCCCTATGAAGCGGTATATAAGTCTACTGCTATCGCTATTGCTATTATCTTACAACTCCAGAAAATAGTGTTGTGCCCGACAGGAGAGCTGGCAGCAGATTCGGACAGTGAGGAACACGGGCCAGTCCTGGAGGCTGGGGAAGGCTTGGACGAGGGCTCTGCGTCAGAGGCAGAGAGGGGCCCGAGGCCTTCTGGCAGTGATCAGGTGCCTACAGAGTCAGACATCAGTGAGGCAGACGAACAGCTGGAGCCTGTTCCCTGTGTGCCCATGCGCAGAGTTGCCAGACAAAGGGGACAGCTAAGGAAAAAGGGTCGACTTGGGAGTAAGGCCACAGGTGGACAGTGAACCTCCCACAGGGAATAAAAGAGGAGCGAAAGGGGAGGGGTGTTTGCAGGAGACAATTAATTCATTCCTGCATTCTTGGCAAGTATTCCGAAAGATATGGGCCTGGCCCCTCACCAAGCCTGGTAGTTGTGAACTATCTTGAAAGACTGTGGGAGAGAAAGACTTTGCTGGAGAGGAATTCACTGCCAATTAAATAAAAGGGGTTTATCAGGACAAGGACTTGGCTTCATGCTGCTGGGGAAACCTTGGACAGAACAAATAGGTTAATTCAATTATCAAGCTGAGGGTGGTATTACAAAGGTAGCAATGAAGTCTCAAGATAATCCCAGGGTCTCCCAACTTGACAACTTGAAGATTTGTGAACTTCAACAACTCCTGCAATATTTCCAGCATATTTCCATCTTCCAAGGTTTGGGATATGCAGCACCCAAGTTGCCAATCAAAGAAGCATGGAAATATTATAGCAGGAAAAGAAAAAACTCTGCATCCCTGAATATGTTCCCTGCCAACTCTGCTGGACCCCCCCCCCCAAAAAAAAGATATACAGGTAGTCCTCGACTTGTAACAGTTCACTTAGTGACTGTTCAAAGTTACAACAGCACTGGAAAAAAGTGACCTATCACCAATTTTCATACTTACAACCACTGTAGCATCCCCACAGTCACATGAACAAAATCCAGATGCTTGGCAACTGGTTCATATTTATGACGGTTGCCAGGTCACATGATCAGCTTCTGCGACCTTCTGACAATGGGGGAAGCCAGATTCCCTTAACAACCGTGTTACTAACTTAACAAATGGAACGATTCACTTAACAACTGTGGCAAGAAAAGTCGTAAAAATGGGGGGCAAAATCACATGTTGTTAAGTGAGACGTTTGTTAAGTGAGATCTGCCCCATTCTATGATGTTCCTCGCCACAGTTGTTAAGGGAGTCACTGCAGCTGATAAACTAGTTACCCGGTTGTTAAGTGAATCTGGCTTCCCCACTAACTTTGCTTGTCAGGTGGTTGCAAAAAGGGATCACGTGACCTTGGGACGCAGCAACGGTCATAAGTATGAACCAGTGGCTAAGCATCTGAATTTTGATCACATGATCATGGGGATGCTACAAAGGTTGTAAGTATGAAAAATGGTCCTAAGTCACTTTTTTTCAGTGCCGTTGTAAATTTGAACGGTCACTAAATGAAAAGTTGTAAGTCGAGCTGTATTTATTAGATTTGTTTGCCACCATCTCACTGTAATAAAGACTTCCTCTACCAAAACTTTGTAAAATGGCTCTCAAGGTTAAAAGCTTGACCTGGATTGCTGGATCTGATGTAAGATTTTTCCCCCCTTCACTTCCAAGGAAGTCATAACAAACCTTTCCAATCTAACATTATCAGTGGTGGTATTCAGCCAGTTCTGACCGGTTCTGGCGAACTGGTAGCGGAAATTTTGAGTAGTTCGGAGAACCGGCAAATACCACCTCTGGCTGCCTCCCGAGTCCCAGCTGATTGGCTAGGACTTCTTCTGTTGCCCTGCACAGGAGAACGGAGCTGGAAAGCAGGTTAGTGGGGAGGGGAGGGAATGGGAATTTTGCAGTATCCTTCCCCTGGAGTGGGGTAGAAATGGGGATTTTACAGTATCTTTCCCCTGGAGTGGAGTGGAAATGGGGATTTTACAGTATCCTTCTCCTGGAGTGGGGAGGGAATGGAGATTTTGCACTATCCTTCCCCTGGAGTGGGGTGGGAATGGAGATTTTACAGTGTCCTTCCCCTGGGAGTGGGGAGGGAATGGAGATTTTGCACTATCCTTCCCCTGGAGTGGGGTGGGAATGGAGATTTTACAGTGTCCTTCCCCTGGGAGTGGGGAGGGAATGGAGATTTTGCACTATCCTTCCCCTGGAGTGGGGAGGGAATAGAGATTTTGCAGTGTCCTTCCCCTGGGAGTGGGGAGGGAATGGAGATTTTGCAGTATCCTTCCCCTGGAGTAGAGTGGGAATGGAGATTTTACAGTGTCCTTCCCCTGGAGTGGGGTGGGAATGGAGATTTTACAGTATCCTTACTCTGGAGTGGGATTGGAAATTGAAATTTTACAGTATCCTTGCCCTGGAATGGGGTAGGAATGGAAATAAATAATAAATAATTTTACAATATCCTTGCCCTGGAGTGGGGTGGGAATGGAGATTTTACAGTGTCCTTCCCCTGCCCTGCCCATCAAGCCATGCCACGCTCACTGAGCTAGTAGTAAAAAAATTTGAATCCCACCACTGAACTGTGTTTAACCACTGGAGAAAGAATTTGCTTCGGAGAGGCAGTACTATTGACTCTTCACTGGTTCAGACACAAATGGTGTAAAGTATGAATATCCCTCAAACAGGGAAGCCTGGGCTGATTAATTTCAATCATGCCAGATGAGTTGTCATAAAACAGCTTATGATTAAAATGCCATTTAAAAAAAGGACAATACATACATTTGTCCCAGCCAGCGTGATTTGAGAAGAGTCATTCTTCTTCATGTGGACAGAGAGAAGAGGCCTCTTCTAATAAAAGGCCTGACCCAGCCATTTTTCATATTATCTTTGTAATATCTAGGTATCTTTGATAATCAGCTACCCAATTTGCTAATTAAAAATAATGAACCTTTTAATCTAATCAGCCGTCAATTAAACACTGCTGATCTAGCCAAAGACCAGCATTTTACACCAGGTGGCAGCAGCCAATCAAGCCTGCTGATCATGAAGAAAAGCTAAGAGTTGAAGATAGTTAATATTTGGATGTTAGGTTATCAGAAGACCTCAAGGCTTTCTGAAAACTGGGGTAGAAAGTTGAAAAATAAACCTTCATACAATAAAGAATAAGGGATGCGGTGTCCCTTAAGCAGAATACCGTAACTTCGAAACCTATCCCTGCCCCTTCCATATAACTCTGTGGGGGAAATCTAGTTCCAGTTCCAGTCCATGTTTCCCAATTCTTTCCCGAATGCCATCACTCTACTAAACAACTAATTCCCACAACAATTATTTACTAAGACAGTATTATTATTATTCTCTTCCTTTCTAGTTCCTATCTCTTTCCACTTATGACTATAACCATGTTGCTTGTATCTTTGCGATTTATATTGTTTTATTTATTTCCTAGGATGATTTGATTGCCTATGACTATCACTAAGAATTGTATCTTAAGATTCTTGATGAATGCATTTTATTTTTCTTTATGTACACTGAGAGCATATGCACCAAAGACAAATTCCTTGTGTGTCCAACCACACTTGGCCAATAAAGAATTCAATTCTATTCTATTCCTTTTCTTATTCTATTCTATTCCGTTTCTTATTCTATTCTATTCTAAATTTCTATTCCATTCCCTATTTTCTATTCTCTTCTGTTCTTCTCTTTTCCGTTCTGTTCTATTCTCTTTTCTATTATTATTTCTATTTCTATTCCATTCCATTCTTTCACACCCAAAGATGCTTTTTTTAAGAAGCAACTGGACTTTCTGCTTTTTCTTTGAAGACATTTCACTTCTCCTCCAAGAAGCTTCTTCAGCTCTGACTGGATGGTGGGGAAGGGGAGGATCAATCAGAGCTGAAGAAGCTTCTTGGAGAATAGAATAGAATTCTTTCTTGGCCAAGTGTGATCGGACACACAAGGAATTTGCCTTTGGTGCAGATGCTCTCAGTGCACATAAAAGAAAATATACATTGATCACGAATCACAAAGTACAACACTTAATAATAGTCATAGGGCACAAATAAGCAATCAAATCATATTAGAAAACAATCAATATAAATCGTAATGATACAAGCAACAAAGTTAGGCCTGCAATCATAAGTGGGAGGAAATGGGTGATAGGAATGAGAAGACTAATAGTAATAGTAATGTAGCTTTACTACATAGTTTGACAGAGAAGTGAAATGTCTTCAAAGAAAAAACAGAAAGTCCAGTTGCCTCTTGAAAAAAGCACCTTTGGGACAACCATGACCTGGATGACTGGGAATCTCCAGAGACATTTCACTTTTACAAGGAAGTTCACAGTTCTAGGCTGCATAAACAGAGGGAGAGAATCAAGATCACGTGAAGTGTTAATACCACTTTATAAGGCCTTGGAAAGGCCACACTTGGAAAACTGCATTCAGTTTTGGTTGTCACAATGTAGAAAAGATGTGGAGACTCTGGAAAGAGTGCAGAGAAGAGCAACAAAGAGGATTAGGGGACTGGAGACTAAAACATATGAAGAACGGTTGCAGGAACTGGGTATGTCTAGTTTAATGAAAAGAAGGACTAGGGGAGACATGATAGCAGTCTTCCAATATCTCAGGGGCTGCCACAAAGAAGAGGGAGTCAAACTATTCTCCAAGGCACCTGAGGGTAGAACAAGAAGCAATGGGTGGAAACTAATTAAGGAGAGAAGCAACTTAGAACTGAGGAGAAATTTCCTGACAGTGAGAACAATTAACCAGTGGAACAACAGAAGTTGCCTCCAGAAGTTGTGACACTGGAAGTCTTTAAGAAGATGTTGGATAGCCATTTGTCTGAAACGGTATAAGGCCGTGATGGCAAATCTATGGCACGCATTGCCACAGGTGGCACATGGAGCCATTTGTTAGGGCATGCGAGGCATTGCCCTGCCAGCTCCAGCACGCATGCGCACGCTGGCCAGCTGACTTCGGCCTTTTTTTTTTGGCTGTTTAGGCACCTGAGGGTAGAACAAGAAGCAATGGGTGGAAACTAATCAAGGAGAGAAGAAACTTAGAACTGAGGACAAATTTCCTGACAGTGAGAACAATTAATCAATAGGACAATTTGCTTCCAGAAGCTGGAAGTTTTTAAGATGTTGGATAGCCATTTGTCTGAAAAGGTACAGGGTTTCCTGCCTAAGCAGGGTGTTGGACTGGAACACCTCCAAGGTCCCCTCCAACTCTGTTATTCTTCTTCTTATTCTTTCACACTTTCACACGTACCCATCGCCTCTCCTACCCTCACAAGTTATCCATCCCTTGGCTCATCCCCAAGTGGGATGATCTCTCCCAAGGCCAAGACACGGGCACAGAGGGTGAAGCAGAGTTCGAAACAGGCGCCCCCCCACCCCACCCGTCCCAGCTCTCTCACACACACAACACGTGTACAGAGGCGACGTCGGAAAGCCACGTGGAAGCCGCCCCCCCCAAAACATATCTCAACCCCCAACCCCTTTTAAGAGTCGAAGGAGCAAAACCCAACCCGGGGGAGGGGACTTCCGCGCCGGCCCTCACCCTCTTCGGGGTCGTCCTCCGGGTCAGGCTGGGCGTGGGGCAGCGGGTTGAGGAGACGCTCCAACTCCGCCGCTAAGGGCGCCGCCATCTTGTCCCGTCAGGAGGAGGAGGAGGAGGCGGTGATTGGGGCAGCGCGAGGGGGCGGGGCCTCTCTCCACGGAAACGGCGGTGGGCGGGGCCTCGAGGCCCCGCCTTGCCCGGGTATGGCGCGTGCTCTACGGACGCTGCAGTCTTGGGATGAAAGTGGGAAGCATCTCTTAATACAGTGTTTCTCAACCTTGGCCACTTGAAGATGTCCGGACTTCAACTCCCAGAATTCCCCAGCCAGCATTCGCTGGCTGGGGAATTCTGGGAGTTGAAGTCCGGACATCTTCAAGTGGCCAAGGTTGAGAAACACTGTCTTAATATGTTTTGATGGCAAGTACCTGGAATGCTTTTTAAAAAAAATCCGGGTCTTCGTTTGCAAGGGGATTCAAGGCAATCTTCGGCGGAGGCCATGCATGGCAGAGTGTCCCGAAATAGAATTCTTTATAGGCCAAGTTTGATTGGACACACAAGGGATTTGTCTCTGGTGCAGATGCTCTCAGTGTACATAAAAAAAGACACATTCGTCAAGGATCATCAGGATCATCATTCACACTTAATGATAGTCATAGGGTACAAATAAGCAATCAGGAAACAATATCAATATAAATCGTAAGGATACAAGCCACAAAGTCACAGTCCTGCAGTCATAAGTGGGAGGAGATGCGGGATAGGAACGATAAGACTAATAGTAATAGTAATGCAGCCTTGGTGAATCGTTTTGACAGTGGGGAGGGAATTATTTGTTTAGCAGAGTGATGGCGTTGGGGAGAAAACTGTCCTTGTGTCTAGTTGCTCTGGTCTGCAGTGCCCTATAGCCGTGATGGGGAACCTATTGCACTCTGGGGAGGCGCGCATAGCATTATGGGCATGCGTGCATATGCCCCCCCTGTGCTCCCGTTGCTTTTGGCACCCGATCCCAAAAAAAGTTAATCATCACTGCCCTATAGCATCATTTGGAGGGTAGGAGTCGAAACAATTTATGCCCAGTATGCGAGGGGTCTGTAGATATTTTGAGTTGAGTTTGAGCTTGAGTTTTATTTCATTTGTATGCCGCCCTTTTCCCTAAGGGGACTCAGGGCGGCTCACAACTCAAAGAAGGGAAGGGGGGATACAAACAATTTAAGAACAACATAAAACAATACATAGTTAAAAAGCACAACAATCATACCATTCAAGATAGGGGCAGCGAATCTTTAGCCCCAGGCCTGTCGGAACAGCCAGGTTTTAAGGGCTATGCGGAAGGCCTGGAGGGTGGTGAGGGTACGAATCTCCACGGGGAGCTCGTTCCAGAGGGTCGGAGCAGCCACAGAGAAGGCTCTCCTCCGGGTAGTCGCCAGTCGACACTGGCTGGCGGATGGAATTCGGAGGAGGCCTAGTCTGTGGGATCTAATCGGTCTAGTGGAGGTAATTGGCAGCAGGCGGTCTCTCAAGTACCCAGGTCCAATACCATGAAGGGCTTTATAAGTGACAACTAGCGCCTTGAAGCGTATCCGGAGACCAATAGGCAGCCAGTGCAGCTCGCGGAGGATAGGTGTTACGTGGGTGAACCGAGGTGCACCCACTATCGCTCGCACGGCTGCATTCTGGACAAGCTGAAGTCTCCGAATGCTCTTCAAGGGCTGCCCCATGTAGAGCACGTTGCAGTAGTGTTTCTAGTTTCTAGTGTTTCTAGTGCAGTAGTTTTCACAGCCCTCTTTTTGACTTGTGCAGTATAAAGGTCCTCAATGGAAGGAAGGTTGGTAGTAATTGTTATTTCTGCAGTTCTGATTATCCGTTGAAGTCTGTGTCTGTCTTGTTGGGTTGCAGAACCAAACCAGACAGTTATAGAGGTGCAAATGACAGACTCAATAATTCCTCTGTAGGACTGAATCAGCAGCTCCTTGGGCAGTTTGAGAATAATGGGATTTGTAAAGCATAGGGTTGCTGGAGGCAGGGAAGCATAACGGGAGAAGCAGCAACTCCAGGAATGGATGCAAACAACGGAAAGGAAAACATTCGTCTCAAGGCTGCCTTTATTACAGGTATTCCTCGACTTACAACAGTTCCTCTAGGGAGCGTTCAAGGTTTACAATGGCACTGGGGAAAAAAGTGACAGGACCGTTTTTCACACTTAACGACCATCGTAGCATCCCCATAGTCATATGATCAACGTTCAGATGCTTGGCTAACTGATTCATATTTATGATGGTTGCACTGTCCCCCGGGGTCATGTCATCACTTTTTGCAACCTGACAAGCAAAGTCAATGGGAGAAGCTAAATTCACTCAACAACCATGCTACTAGTATCACAGGTGCAGCGATTCACTTAACAACTGGCAAGAAAGATAATAAAATGGGGCAAAATTTAGCGATGGAAATTTTGGGCTGAGTTGTGGTTGTAAGTCGAGGACTACCTATAAAACAGTGGCTAAGTAGCTAAGCCACCAGACCCAATGAGGCAAAACTTACATAAGAAATGTCTCACTTAGCAACATAAATTTTGAGCTCAGTTGTGGTCGCAAACCAAGGACTACATATTCACCACTTCTGCGTGGTTTGTGGTACATTTCTGAATGGGCAAGTCATCGCTGCTTCCCTCTGCAGCCTTGTTCCTATGTCTCTTTGGATTGCATATATGTTGGCTGCCTTGAGTTATTTGTAAAAATAATAAGGGCAGAAAATAAATAAAGGTTCTGTAGAGTTTCCATCAAATAAAGGTTCCATCAAACCCTGGATTGCTGGCTAACAGTTCTGTTTTTATCTTGCATTTTGATTACCCAATTTCATTTTGATGAAAGAAATGTCCTTCTGGGTTCAGCTCCAAGTGGGGAAAAAGACACTGGAGACATGGAGGCTGCTTGGAAAGATGGTTTATTGGTGGACAGGACCACATGGCTTGAGCCCTGAACAGAAAAGGTGATCACATGTTTCAATGTTGATGGAGAAGAAGAGAAGGGCTGAGGAAGGGGCTTGCTAGGCTTTTTATATCCTGTTTAGTCCCACCTCTCTGTTTCCTGTTCCTGTGTAAGAAATCTATTCTGATTGGTTGTCAGACTCCCATGGGGCCATGCAGGGGCAACTCTCTAGGCTGTGTTTTGAATCCAGGTATGGATGAGTTCTCAGATGCCATGTGGTCAGTTGAGTAAAGTTCCAACATTCCTTCCCCCTGCAGCTGCAGTGGAGAAGTCTTTATTATGTAAAAGGGACTAGCCTGGCCTCCTCAATGGCCCATTAACAGTGGGGATGGGCAGGAAGCTGCAGGCAGCTATTCTGTCTTTTAAAACATGTTTCTTTCTTTTCACATCCAGAGAAATATTCTGCCTTTTCAATATTTCCTAGGATATTTCATTTTTCTGGGAGAGGGCTGGATGATAACTTCCCACAATTTATTTAGAAAATTTATATGCTCAACTCACTCTCAGTGACCTGGAGCGGCATATAAAGATAAAACCCCAATACAAAATCCCGTAACTTCCTGCAGCCCCTTGGCGGCAACACTCTGATAAACCATTGGATGAGTCCCACATCTACCCACTGGCAAGAACTGTGTCTTCAGGCCTTGGGAAAGAGAGTCAAGAATGGTAGGTCAATCTTATCTCCACAGGGAGGATGTTTCACAGGAAGGGAGTCACCATGGAAAGGGTCTTCTTCTATGGGTCCTTCCTGTAGCATTCCTTGCCTCCCTGCTCTGGTTGATCAGGCAGATATGACTGGGAAATACAGTGCAGAGGTGGTATTCAGCAGGTTCTAACCAGTTCTTGAGAACCGATAGCAGAAATTTTGAGTAGTTCGAAGAACCGGTAAATTCCACCTCTGGCTGGCCCCGCCCCCATCTATGCCTCCCGAGTCCCAGCTGATCGGGAGGGAATGAGGATTTTGCAGTATCCTTCCCCTGCCACGCCCGCCATGCCACGCCTACAGAACCGGTAGTAAAAAAAAGGTTGAATCCCACCACCAATGCAGTCCAAATAGCCGTCGTCTGAGTTGAAAACTCATAAATCCTTTAAAAATAATTAATAAATAAATAAATAAATAAATAAATAAATAAATAAATAAATAAATAAATAAATAAATAAATAAATAAATAAATAAATAAATAAATAAATAAATAAATAAATAAATAACCAAAGGTCCTCACTGGCCCAAGCCATGTGGCCCTGTCCAACAATAAACCATCTTTCCAAGCAGCCTCCATGTCTCCAGTGTCTTTTCCCCCACTTGGAGCCGAACCCAGAAGGACATTTCTTTCATCACAATTATTTTTGACTTCCCTACCTCCAGGCAAGGGGACACAGTTCCGCATACACACTACTGGGCAGGAACCAGCAACTGGTTATATTTTCTACGAAATCCTGTATGAGGCCTGTACGGAGTTGAGTTGAGCAGAGTTGATAACAGATTCTCACGCATCTAGGCTTCTCTTTTTCAGACCCATGGTTTCTCTAGGCTGCAAAAATGTGGATCACCACTAGGGAGTAGCAAAGGGATGTTTTAGAGCAGGAGTGGGGAACAGTGACCCTTTTTATAACTTGCGGACTTCAACTCCCAGAATAGGAGCTCATTGCTGGCTCAAGTATTCTGGGAGTTGAAGTCCACCAGCCATAAAGAGAGCCACAGTTCGGTTTTAGAAGTTTAGATTTTTGAAATCCCGATATAGCTAGTCCAGTTGCATGGCACATGGTGCTATCTTTGAAAACCATAACAACTGTGGTTCCTCTTGCACATATGTGCTAGTCGTTCCCGACTCTAGGGGGCGGTGCTCATCTCCGTTTCAAAGCCGAAGAGCCAGAGCTGTCCGAAGATGTCTCCGTGGTCATGTGGCCGGCATGACTAAATGCCGAAGGCGCATGGAATGCTGTTACCTTCCCACCAAAGGTGGTCCCTATTTTTCTACTTGCATTTTTAACGTGCTTTCGAACTGCTAGGTTGGCAGAAGCTGGGACATGTAATGGGAGCTCACTCCATTATGCAGCGCTAGGGATTTGAACTTCTGAACTGCCGACAAGCTCAGCGTCTGAGCCACTGAGCCACCGCGTCCCTACCTATGGCAAACAAGCTCGTAAAATGGGGCAAAGCTCACTTAGCAAAAGTCTCACTTAGCAACAAGAATTTGGGGCTCAGCTGTGGTCGTACGTTGAGGACTACCTGTATTTATTCAAACTTTCCCTCACCACAACCTCACCCACTGAGTTTCCACGGATGGGGTTCAATTTTGCTTTAGGCATTAGAGGTCCAAACTTGGCTTTGAAGGTGCACCTAGAACCAATCAAATCCAGTATTGGCCATAGAAATCCATTTGTACCAGATCTTACCGCAGGGATGGCTCACAGGGGTTGGACTAGATGACCTGCAAGGCCCCTTCCAACTCTGTTGATCTGTTAACTTGTTAGAAATCAGGAACATATTTAATTTCATGTCTTTAATACCTTCAGAAGATGGAAACTGCTGATTTTTTAAATTAGTATTTGCAGTTGTAAATACTAAGAGAAGACCTTTGTTAGGTTTCCAAAATTTCACAAATATGTCCATTGTCACATTCCAGCTGAGTGCGATGGAAATTGACTTAATGATAAAAAAAAAATCAAATTCAGCTTTGGGTTGTCTTGAAAACTTCTTTTAGATTCTTACAGAAATTTGAAGAACCAATTATGCAAAACATCATTTCTCAAATTTAGTAACTTTAAGATGCTAAGATGTGTGGAATTTATTGACCAGCTGACTGGGGGATTCTGGGAGTTGAAGTCCACACTTCTTAAAACAGGGGTCTCCAACCATGGCAACTTTAAGACATGTGGACTTCAACTCCCAGAATTCCTCAGCCTCTCTGTAAACTGGCTGAGGAATTCTGGGAGTTGAAGTCCACAAGTCTTAAAGTTGCCAAGGTTGGAGACTCCTGTCTTAAAGCACTTTGGCTGAGGAACTCTGGGAATTGAAATCCATACATCAAGAGTTGCAAAGATTGAAAAACAACTCTTGTAGCCAATTCCTAAAATAATTCCACAATTCCCCCCCCCCCCTATTTGTTTTGTGGATAGCTTCACATAACCTTGTTGAAAGCACTGAATGAAACACGGCTTATCTAAATATCAGATTTTCTAGTTTTATTAAAAATTCACAATTTTTTTTAAATCCAACTCCCCCCCCCTTTCATACAGTGAATGGTCTAATATGCACTGGAGGTCACACGAGCTTAGTTTTATTTGAACAATAAAAGACCTATGCGAAATTTAATATATAAAGAGAAAAAAAAAGAGTAGCAGCGGTTGACTGCATATTTGATCATAAAATTTAAATATTTTGGACTTTCTTTTAAAGACACAAAAATAAAACCTGTGGGGTCTATATAAGTCATATTAACAATTCCATTAATGATGAACAGGACTGAACATTAGCAAAGATGTTAATTTCCCCCCTCCTCCCCTTAACCTTGTAACACTTGGTTTAAAAGATTTTCCTGGCCTATGGGCGTGACCCATCAAAACCGCGGAGGACAAAATCGCGCTCGACGAAAACGCGCATTTGACGTCATCACAGCGCGACGAAAAAAATTAAAAATTGAAATAAAATTAAAATTAAAGCAAGCCGATTCACATAAAGGTAAGGGTTAGGTTTAGGGTTAGGGTTAGGGTTAGGTTAAGGGTTAGGGTTAGGTTTAGAGCGTTAGGGTTACGTTTAGCGTTAGGTTAAGGGTTAGCGTTAGGTTTAGCGTTAGGTTAAGGGTTACATTTAGGGTTAGATTTAGGGTTAGGTTAAGGGTTAGGTTTAGGGTTAGGTTTAGCGTTAGGTTTGGGGGGGTTAGGGTAAGGTTTTCGCTTTATTTTTACATTTTTTGATCACAGCCCGATGTTTTCGTCGCGCTGTGATGACGTCAAATGCGCGCTTTCGTCGAGCGCGATTTTGTCCTCCATGGTTTTGTGGTGGAACCGCCTATGGGTACCTACCACCCAAGTTTTGTGCTATGGAATTGTTTATTTGGCAACCGTCTGATTTTTTTTAAAGGTTTGTCTTCTTTTGTCTTGTGTAAACACCATCTCAACAAACTAGAAGTGACTCATAAGCCCTGTAACGTCCTATTACATCTACAGGGGAGGGAAAATCAAAGGAAAAAATAAAATAAAGCGAAGATGAACGATTTTGGTTGATTGCTCAAAATACTTTGCTTTTGAACAAGAGGTTCTAAAACAGGATTATTATTATTATTATTATTTTTGTAAAACATTGAGCTCCTGAATTTTAACATTCGACGTAAACAGTTGACTGTTTCTTTTTCCCCCCTAGTTCCATAGAGTCTTTATTTGTGATTTGTTTAGCTTTTATTTTTTTTTTAATGTGAAGGTAGAACACTTTATTCACTTTTTTTTTTCAAGTCATTCTTTTTAAACATAAAAGTCAAAGAGGACTTCTGTCTTTTTGAGGATTATTGGTGTGTGTTGCTTGGAGAAGGTAGAAAGTTGATACTGAGGGCTAACATTTAAATATTTGTTACTCTGGTCACCCCCACCCGCCCAACAAAAAAAAACAAAACAAAACCCTTCCCAAAAGAACAATAAAATAAACTACATTTTTGTCTGCCTGAGAAGCAAATTCAGAGGCTCAAGAAGTCATTGTGAACTGCGTCCAACTTTCAGAGGCAAAATTAACAAGCAATAAAATCATAATTTTTTAAAAAATTGCTAGAATTCTTTTTAAGCTGTTTGTTCTTCCCTTTTTCACTCTCTTGCGAACCTTGGCTCGTTTATTCTTTTCATTCAGTACTAGTTCCTTTTTTTCCTGATGGAAAGGTTAACTCCTCTCAATTCCTAGAAGGATCGTGTTGTGAGCATCCCAGGATAAGCCACCCCATAACATATATATTGCGGTATCGAAACACTTCACAAGTGTCTTTTTCACTCAGTACAAAAGGAGGAGGTGGGGGGAAGCGATCTTCCTTCGTTCTGTTGTGTTAAGTTTGTCCCCCAGTTCGTAGCAAAATTTCCCTGGGCTCTGAATAAATTCAATTAATTCCCAAGAATTAAGCCGAATGAGAGAGAGAAAAAAGGAGTGAAAATAAATGCGGGGGTGCGGGTGGGATGTCTATTTCTTGAAACTCATTTCTATACATCGCGGTATGTGCAGGATGGAAATTGCTTGACTCATGCCTTCCCGAACATAGTTCCAGGTGCTTAAAGCTACCATACAACAGCCTCATTCATTTCCGGTGGATGTGACAAGTGGTTACCGTAGTTACCACCCCCGTTGACCGATATGGACGAAAATGGAGGACTCGGTCCAAAGACTTCTGCTGACATGGAGTGCAAGGAACCAGGTAAATTGGGTTCCGGGCTAGGCGAGTCTCCGGGAGGATGGGACATGATGTCTGTGAAACGTTGAGCTTCGCTGGACGGGTGGTGTCCAGGTACGGGATGGTCCATCCCCCCAAGTGGGGTCCCTGATGGTCCTGAGGAGGGTATGAAGGGGAGATCCACTGGGGTCTGCGCTTGGGAAGATGGAGGTCCTTGCGGGAAAAAATCATAATTGCTTCCGGGTCCATAATATTCACTCTGATAATCTAGCGAATGGAGAAGAGAAGGGAAAGGAAGAGATGAATGTATTAAATTTATATAGTTCATTTCATTTCATTTCATTTATTGAATTTATAGGCCACCCAATCCCGGAGGGCTCCGGGCGGCTTACAGAAATGAAAAATATTAAAAAAGGATTAAAACAATAAGATACAACAAGATTAAGAAAAAACACAACATGCACCCAATCAAAGGGGGGCTGGACCTCAGTCCAGAGGTCAACAGCCCCAGGCCTGCCGGAAAAGCCAGGTTTTAATAGCTTTACGGAAGGCCATGAGAGTGGGTAGGGTCCGGATCTCTGGGGGTAGCTCATTCCATAGGGCTGGAGCGGCAACAGAGAAGGCCCTACTCCGAGGCGTCGCTAGCTGGCATTGTCCAGCTGAAGGCACCCGGAGAAGGCCCATCCTGTGCCATCTTATTGGTCTTAGGGAGGTATGCGGCAGGAGACGGTCTCGTAGGTATCCGGGTCCTAGGCCATGTAGGGCTTTAAAGGTGATAACCAGCACCTTGAATCGTGCTCGGAGACCAATGGGAAGCCAGTGCAGCTCGCGGAGGATAGGTGTAGTATGGGTGTACCTTGGTACACCTAATATCGCTCGCGCGGCTGCATTCTGGACTAATTGTAGTCTCCGAACACTTTTCAGGGGCAGCCCCAAGTAGAGCGCATTACAGTAATCCAGTCTTGAGGTCACGAGGGCGTGAGTGACTGTTTGAAGTGCCTCCCGGTCCAAATAGGGCCGCAACTGGTACACCAGGTGAACCTGGGCAAAGGCCCCCCTGGTCACAGCCGACAGGTGATGTTTCAAAGTCAGCTGCGGATCCAGGAGGACCCCCAAGTTGCGGACCCTCTCTGAGGGGAGCAAATTTTCTCCTCCCAGGCTTAAGGGCGGACTAGCTGGACTGTCCTTGGGGGGCAACATCCACAGCCATTCGGTCTTGTCAGGATTGAGTGTGAGTTTGTTCGCTCCCATCCAGACCCTAACAGCTTCCAGGCACTGGCACATCACTTCCACCACTATACTGAGTTGGCACGGGGTGGACAGATACAACTGTGTGTCGTCCGCGTACTGGTGGTATTTAAACCCGTGCCAGCAAATGATCTCACCCAGTGGCTTCATGTAGATATTAAATAGGAGGGGGACAAGACCGACCCCTGCGGCATCCCATAATTGAGGGGCCTAGGAGTCGACCTCTGTCCTCCGACCAACACCGACTGCAACCTGTCGGAGAGGTAAGAGGAGAACCACCGTAAAACGGTGCCTCCCACTCCCACCTCTTCCAGCCGTCGCAGAAGGATACCATGGTCAATGGTATCGAAGGCCGCTGAGAGGTCAAGGAGCACAAGGATGGAGGAATGCCCTCTATCCCTGGCCCGCCAGAGATCATCGGTCAGTGCGACCAAAGTGGTTTCGGTGCAGTAACCAGGCCTGAAACCAGACTGAAAAGGATCTAGTTGCCCAACTGACAGTGACTCTGGGCGGCGTACAGAAATAAAACCCTAATACAAACCCCGATACAGGGAGTCCTCCACTTACAACCATAATTGAGCCCCAAATATCTGTTGCTAAGCAAGAATTTTGCCCCATTTTATGACCTCTCTTGCCGGGGTTGTTAAGTGAATCACTGCAGTTATTCAGTTAGAAACACAGTTGTGAAGTGAACATGGCTTCCCCATTAACTTTGCTCAGCAGAAGTTCTTCAAAAGTGGTCACATGACCCCGGGACCCTGCAACCGTCATAAATATGAGCCAATCGCCAAGCATAAAAATTTTGATCATGCAACTGTTGGGATGCTGCAACGGTCATAAGTGTGAAAAATAGCAATAGTACTTAGACTTCCATATTGCTTCACAGCCCTCTCTAAGTGGTTTACAGAGTCAGCCTCTTGCCCCCAACAATCTGGGTCCTCATTTTACCCACCTCAGAAGGATGGAAAGCTGAGTCAACCTTGAGCCAGTCAGGATCGAACTCCTAGCAGTGGGCAGAGTTAGACTGCAATAGCAATAGCCCTTAGACTTATATACTGCTTCACAGTGCTTCACAGCTCTCTCTAACGGTTTACAGAGTCAGCAATTTGCCCCCAACAATCTGGGTCCTCATTTGACCGACCTCGGAAAGATGGAAGGCTAAGTTCAACCTTGAGCCTGGTGAGATTCGAACTGCCGTACTGCAGACAGGCGGCAGTCAGCAGGCGTAGCCTGCAGTACTGCATTATAACCACTGCACCATCGCGGCTCATAAGTTACGAAGAATGGTCCTAAACTATTTTCAGGGCCATTGCAACTTTGAACAGTCATTAAATGAACTGTTACAAGTTGAGGACTGCCTGGATAACATCATCCTGTTAGCTAAAATCTGCTATCCATTCATTTTTGTTTCCATTGTTCCCTGCTTCTCCCGGTACAAATGGAGGGGGGGGCGGAATAGCAACAGAAGGGAAGAGATCCAAAGCCCAGAACGTAAAATCGAATCTCTTGTCTGCCCTCCCCTGTCTTTACTCACCTCCGTAAAAGGAAAACGGCCCATTGGGAATGAGCTCGCCCGGCTCCAGACGGTCCACCAGCGGTCTCATGCGGCGGGGGCTGCGGAAAAATGCGTGCCTGCGGGCCCCCAGGGCGCTCAGCTGTTTCATGCGCCTTTCCTTAGAACGCCTGTTCTGGAACCAAACCTGCCAAGGAAGAAGGAGGGGGAAAAAAACTGGGGTAATCCATTTTTTTCCTGGCCTTTGGTAAGTAGAATAGAATAGAATAGAATAGAATAGAATAGAATAGAATAGAATAGAATAGAATAGAATAGAATAGAATTTTATTATTTGTATGCCGCCCTTCTCCGGGAGGACTCAGGACGGCGAACAATTCAAGGGGGGAAAAGGGGAACATAAAAAACAAAATACAAATAATAAAAGTAAACAACAGTCGCACAACCACACAGGTCGAGAGGGGAGGGAACTCATCACCCCCAGGCCTGCCGGCAAAGCCAGGTTTTGATGGCTTTTCGGAAGGCCTGGAGAGAGGTGAGGGTCCGAATCCCTGCGGGGAGTTCATTCCAGAGGGCCGGAGCTGCCACAGAGAAGGCCCTCCCCCGGGTAATAGCCAGGTGGCATTGGCTGGTGGATGGCACCCGGAGGAGGCCAACCCTGTGAGATCTAATAACCTGAGATCGTAACAATATTAATTGCAGATAGGAACCACGGAGAAAGCACACCATTGCAAGAATGAAACCAGAGGTGGGATTCACTTACTGTTACTACTAGCTTGCCCAGCACCGGAAGTGTGAGCGTGTGCATGCATCATAAAACATGGCAATTCGCTCTCGCGTACTGTCCGCATATGCGTGCGGTGTCACAAAACGCAGCAATTTGCTTGCTTGCGCCGTCCACAGATATGTGCAGCTCACTCACAGATCGCTACTACCGGTTTGCCCGAACCAGTCCAAACCGGCTGAATACCACCTCTGAATGAGAGGTTCAAAAGTGTTATTTCTGTAAGGGCACTTTGTGTCTCTAGCACTGCAGCTGCTAGAATTCTCTCCTCGCGGCTTTTAAACTTTCCTTCAGTAAAGACTGTTAAAATATTCATGACTGGGAGAGAGATGGGAACAAGGTCAGCCAATAAATAGGCATAGCAACTAAGTCAGCCAATGGGAGCTTAAACAGATCTGAGTCTGTGCAGAGAATCGAAACAGAAACTTAAGCAGTCTGCCGCTCTGAGAAGTAAACTAGCAGTCTGTCTGGGCTTGTCTGTTGAAATGAGGCTAACTGCTTGTGTTGGCCTGTAACTCTCTTGCCTTGTGTTTACTTGGAAGAATCACCTGTTGGTATTGTACATTTATTCATATATTCTTATGTAAATAAAGAAGGTAATGAATCCCGCTGCATCAGTTATGTTTGTATGCTTCTGGATTTGAATTTATGCCACAAACTCTGACAAAGACGGATTAAAAGTTCTTGGATTCTTGGAAAGGAAAGATGCATGAAGAAAACCAAGGACAGTGCTCGGAAGCAACTCATTTTAAAAGCAATAAACCATATCCCACGTGGGGAACCTTATTTACATTAATTTATTATATGACTCTTCTTTTATTAGTTTATTGGTTTTTTACATGAGCTTTTATATTCTGTAAACTGCCTTAAGTCGCCATGGGTAAATAGGCGGCAATATAAATTCCATCAATCAATCAATCAATCAATCTCTAAGAATACTCCCACAAATTCCGACCAGGCAATCCATTTATACAGGTAGACCTACGAACAACAACTGAGCCAAAAGTTTTGTTCATAAGTGAGGCATTTGTTAGGTCGGTTTTTCCTCATTTTACAACCTTTCTTGCCACGCTTGTTAAGTGAACCACTGCAGTTGTTAAGTTAATCACCTGGTTGTTAAGTGAACCTGGCTTCCCCCTTAAATTTTCTGATCAGAATATTGGAAAAGGTGATCGCATGACTCGGGAATACTGCAACATAAATACATGCCAGTTGCCCAGCATTCTGAATTTTGATCACGTGACCACTGGGATGCGAAGCTACAATGGTCACAAGAGGGAAAAACCATCCTAAGTCACTTTTTCCAGTGCCATTGTACCTTTGAATGGTCACTAAATGAATTCTGGTAGGTTGAGGACCACCTGTATATAAACAGAGCATAAACCCCATTCCCTTCTAGCACTGATGATGTTACCCAGTTGGGTAATGAATCGCCTGCAAGAAAATAAGCAAGCTCAAAGAATAAGGATCCCACAGTTGTCCTCCTCCTCCTCCTCCTCCTCCTCCTCCTCCTCCTCCTCCTCCTCCTCCTCCTCCTCCTCCTCCTCCTCCTCCCTGTAAACCCCATTCCCTTCTATCACTGATAAAGAGCCGAGGTGGCGCAGTGGTTAGGGTGCAGTACTGCAGGCCACTTCAGCTGACTGTTATCTGCAGTTCAGTGGTTCTAATCTCACCGGCTCAAGGTTGACTCAGCCTTCCATCCTTCCGAGGCGGGTGAAATGAGGAGCCAGACTGTGGGGGCGATACGCTGACTCTGTAAACCACTTAGAGAGGGCTGAAAGCCCTATGAAGCGGTATATAAGTCTAACTGCTATTGCTATGTTCCCTAGTTGGGTAAAGAATCATCTGCAAGAAAACAAGCAAGCTCAAATAGCACCACGGACGCCACAGTTCAACCCTGAGCTACAAATGTTCTATTGGTCTTTAAAAGCATTTGAAATGTTAACAACCCATATTAAAGAAATATTCATTTTGGAGATATATCAGTTTTGGAAGTGAAATAGTTCAGTTGCTGGAATTCTAAGGCCTCAAAAATTAGGAAGATTCTTGTCCACATAGACCGGTAAGTCTCTAAGGATGGGGGAGTTATAGTTTAATTTTTTTATTTGAAGGGCTCCTGAATCTGTTATCAGTCTGGGAAGCAATACACACGGTTTCCTTGATTAAACCAATTTTCTGGGTTACACAAGATAAAACTTGTGTAGCAAGAAGATAAACCCGACGCAAACCTTTCAGATTGTCTAGATGCAAAAGTAACCAGCCTTTGTTGGGGTTGCTGCAGAGATTTTACTCCAGCCCAGTTTATGTACGTACATAAATTGCTCTCCTTCCTGCAGGAGCCCACAGAAAGCTTCCACATTTCTTGACATTTTTTCATGTGGAATTCCACCTGATCTTTTTTTTTTTAATGTTAGTTTGTCAAACATGTGCAAGGTAAGAGGTGTTAGTATAAACATGGACGTGAACACAAGAAATGAGTACAAATAAATGGGGACAGTAGGACAGGGACGATAGGCACTCTGGTGCGCTTATGCACCCCCCTCCTTTACGGACCTCTTGGGAATGGGGCAGGGGTGGGTTTCTCGCCCCGTTCCAACCGGTTCGGTTGGAACGGGGCCGGCGGTGTCCTCGTGCAGGCGCGCGGCGCACGCATGCGTACTAGCGTCTGTGCGATGCTCCAGCTGCTCCTGGAGGATCGCGCAAGCACTGTATGCGTCCTGCGCATGCGTGGAAGCGCAGAACTCGTCAAAACCGGGTAAGGAGCGCGGGTGGGCGGGTGGGTCCTTCGCCGTTCCCGGAAGTTACTTACTTCCGGGTTCGCCGACCAACCGGTTCGCAGGGACCGCCGCGAACCGGTTCACAGGGACCGCCGCGAACCGGTTGAAACCCACCCCTGGAATGGGGTGAGGTCCACGGTAGACAGATTGGGCCTCCTTCAGGTACCGTCGACCGGGCAATGCCGGTTGGCGACTACTCGGGGGAGGTCTTTCTCTGTAGCTGCTCCGGCCCTGTGGAATGATCTCCCCGCAGAGATCCGAACCCTTCCCACTCTCGCGGCCTTCCATAAGGCCACTAAAACCTGGCTGTTCCGGCGGGCCTGGGGCTGTCGACCCCAAAATATGGTCCAGCCCCACTTGGAGTGGAGTGCATGGTGTGTTTTAAATCTATCTCTTCTTTCTTCTATTCCTTTGGATTTATTTGTATTGTTAGCTGCCCGGAGTCTTACGGGATTGGACGGCATACAAATGCTATTAAACTTTGAAACTTTAAGGTTGAAGCTGGGGTGGGGGGTTTGAGGATGTAACAAGGGAGTTGGATAGAGCATCCCAGGCATTGACCACTCTGTTGTTGAAGTCGTGTTTTCTGCAATCGAGTTTGGAGCCGTTTACCTTGAGTTTCTATCTATTGTTTGCCTGTGTATTATTGAGGCTGAAGCTGAAGAAATCGTTGACAGGTAGGACGTGGTAGCAGACAATTTTGTGTACTATGCTTAGGTCTGACTGCAGGTGGCATAGTTCCAGGTTGTCCAAACCCCAAATTTTGAGCCTAGTGGCATAAGGGATTCTATTGTTATTATTACCTCTTGTTATTATTATCTGTTATTGTATTCTATTGTTATTGTTATCTATCAGGGGAAGCAGTGAACTTACGTGGCATGACAAAACCACGGTCCACTAAAGCGCGCCCGATTAAAGCGCGTACCTGACGTCATCAGCAGCGCGACAAATACGACCGCGGAGAAAAAAGGGCGCTTTAAAAAGCGCTTTGAAAGCAAGCCGATTCACGTAAAGGTGAGGGTTAGGTTTAGGGTTAGGTTTAGGGTTACGTTAAGCGTTAGGGTTAGGTTTAGGTTTAGGGTTAGGGTTAGGTTAAGGGTTAGGGTTAGGGTTAGGGTTAGGGTTAGGGTTAGGGTTAGGGTTAGGGTTAGGGTTACGTTAAGCGTTAGGGTTAGGTTTAGGGTTAGGGTTAGGGTTAGGGTTAGGGTTAGGGTTAGGGTTAGGGTTAGGGTTAGGTTTAGGGTTAGGTTAAGGGTTAGGGTTAGGGTTAGGTTTAGGGTTAGGTTTGGGGGGGTTAGGGTAAGGTTTTCGCGTTATTTTTAACTTTACCACTCACAGTGTGATGTTTTCGTCGCGCTGTGATGACGTCAGGTACGCGCTTTCGTCGAGCGCGCTTTAGTCTACCGCGGTTTTGTGGTGGAACTGTGAACTTAAGAACGTAAAGCAGCAACTTTTCTTGAGTGTTTTGAGTGTTGAACTGATTGGTGTCTTTCTTTTGGAACCATGCAGAATTCAAATCAGAGATTTGCACGGTTCCTTTCTAATTAAAAAATGGGAATAAAACAAAACTCCCCTTCCTTCCCACCAAATTGCCTCCAAAGAGGCTTCTGTTTTTCTACAAAGACCGGTTGTAGGAATTGGGTACCGTAAAGGTAAAGGTTCCCTTTCGCACATATGTGGTAGCCGTTTCTGACTCTAGGGGGCGGTCCTCATCTCAGTTTCAAAGCCGAAGAGCCAGCGCTGTCCGAAGATGCCTCCGTGGTCATGACTAAAAGCCAAAAACGCATGGAATGCAGTAACCTTCCCACCAAAGGTGGTTCCTATTTTTCTACTTGCATTTTTACGTGCTTTTGAACTGCTAGGTTTGCAGAAGCTGGGACAAGTAATGTGAGGTCACTCCATTACGCGGCACTAGGGATTTGAACCGCCGAACTGCTGACCTTTCTCATCGACAAGCTCAGCATCTTAGCCACTGAGCCACCGCGTCCCTAATAGGAATCGGGTATGTTTGGTTTAATGAAAAGAAGAACTAGAAGTGACATGATATCCGTCTTCCATCTGATGGGCTGCCACAAAGAAGAAAGGGGCCAACCTGTTCTCCAAAGCACCTGAAGGCAGGGGAAGAAGCAATGAATGGAAACTATTGAAGGAGAGAAGCAACTTGGAAATAAGGAGAAATTTCCTGGCAGTTGTAGAACAATTGATCAGTGGAACAACTTGCCTCTAGAAGTTGTGAATATTCCAACACCAGAAGTTTTTAAGAAGAGATTGGACAACCATTTGTCTGAAATGAGATAGGATCTCCTGCTTGAGCAGGGGGTAGGACTAGAAGACCTTTAAGGTCCCTTCTGGCTCTGTTATTCTGTATTTTCATTCTAAATGATCATGTTATAGTTATATGTTCTGCAGATTTAGAAGTACAGAAAGAGAGATGGAGAGAGAGAGAGAGAGAGAGAGAGAGAGACAGACACACACACAGACAGACATACAGACAGATATACAGACAGACAGAACACACCATGATTATAAAGAGAGGACTTGAGTATTGGTACTGAACACTTCGCCACGTTCTCAATTCCACATCCCACAGAATAATAAATTTGTCCCTTTGTAGAATGAGACGGATGGCATATAAATGGAATCCACCCATTCATCAATAAAAAAATTTAAAATCTGCCAAAGTGCTAAATAGATCGTATGCTACATCTCAACCCCAAACCTACACCGATTGAACCCTGATATGCCATCTCTACTTGCCTGCAGGCAAAATGCATGCCACTTCATGGAAGTCATCAGCCAGTTCCAGCAGAAATGTCATAAATCAGGGGTCTCCAACCTTGGCAACTTTAAGCCTGGAGAACTTCGACTCCCAGAATTCCCCAACCGGCTTTGCTTTGAATTCTGGGAGTTGAAGTCCGCCAGGCTTTGGATCGTAAGTCATTTTTTTTCGGGGCCGTCATAACTTCAAACAGCTGCTAAGCAGCCAATTGGGAGTCAAGGATGTCCTGTAGAATCATCTTCTTTTAATGACCCCATAATCCCTTGCGGGGGTGGAGTCTGGGCGTCCGAATGGAGCTGAGTATTTACTGGCCGGATACCCTTCCTGTTGCCAATGTGGAGTTATATTCAGCAGATATATTCTGATCGTGCGCCAGAGAGAGAAACATCTGCCTCTACCTAGGATCGAACTCACAGACTCCTGATTGTGAGGCGACAGCTCCACCTCTAGGCCAGCGCATCACTCAAGGATGTCCTGTAGTGTCGAATGTGATGGATGGATGGATGGATGGATGAATGAATGAATGAATGAATGAATGAATGAATGAATGAATGAATGAATGAATGAAAGAAATCTCCCCAACTTCTTAGCCACCATACCTGAGTGATACTGTCATACTGTCTGAGTTGAGGGATGATCCAGTAAGTGGGGGATTACTGACCCAGTGGGTAGAGATCCTTTGAGATCAGGGTCTCGGCTCCTGCAATTCACTTCTGGCCAAAGGCAGTTGGCTCATTAGAGATTGCTGGAACAATCTAACCATCGCTGCAGTCATGCGGCAGCCCCATAAACGGAGCTCCGTATCACCCCCAAGGTTGGAAAGTGCTATAAATCAGGGGCATGAAACTGCCTTTTGCATCTGCTTCTAAAATTTCCCCAAGCAAGAGAAAAAGAAGGGGAAAGTAAGTGAAGCACCAAGTTGCAAGGGGAAGAGGGCGGAATGCATCCATCAGGCCGAGATTAACCTCAATTTTGTTTTAAAATTCTGCTCCCCGCTTTGCAGACAAGGTGGGGGGGCCTTGTGAAGAAGCAAATCTGGAGACTGCAGAGGGTGGGGGCTCCACCACTGGAGGTTTTCAAAAATAGACTGGACAACCCTTTGACCGGGATGGATATAAGGGTCTCCTGCCTAGAGCTGGACTAGAACAGGAGTCACCAACCTTTTGGGCCTCAGGGACCACTAAACTCATAATTTAAAATCCCATGGACCACTAATATGATCTGTCTAATCTAATGAATGGCTGGCTGGGTGTGGCTAGGTGGTCATGTGTCTGTGTGGGTGTGGCCAACTTGCTGTCACGCATGTCGAGGGGCGCTTCGCCAGCCTCTACTCGCTCCTCCCCTCCCAGCCATTCCTCGCCTTCCCGCCCGGGCTCCTTATGGCCCCAACAGGAAGCCGTTGTTGGAGCTAAGCAGCCACCAGGAGAAAGAGTTGGCAAAACAGCTGGCTCAGTTCAAACTGGATCTGACCGAGAAGGAGGATCAGCAGAAGCACCTCACTGAGGACTACAAGCATAGGCTTTCCAAGCAGAGGGAAGACCTGCGGGAATGCAAGGCCAGGTGCCGGCGCCTGGAGGCTTAGCGGGATGAGATGGTCAGCCAGTTCCAGGCCATGATGCAGTCCCACTGGAACGAGGCCCTCCGGCTCTTCGCCACCAGTGGCATTTCCCTACAACCTTCGACCAAAGCCCCACACCAGGAGGCTGAAGCAGACCCCAAGGCAGAATTTCTGCCCCCCTCCGACCCACACAAAAAGACCCCGAAGGGGGAGACTCTCTGCAAGAACACAAACGTTCATTGCACATATCCGTCCCAGGGGGCGTACTTTGAGGACCCCTGATTTAATGCAATATAAAAAATGCAAGTAATTGTTCTGCCAACCACCAAAGTTTTCTTGCGGACCACCAGTTGGTGACGACTGGACTAGAAGACCTCCGCAGTCCCTTCTAGCTCTATGATTCACCTTAACTTCTCTTTGGCCCAAATCCCCAGACTTTCACACCAACTCTTTAGTTAACCTGTTTGCCAAACAGGCTTATCTGAGAAGGTTTAGAGACCTTCCTTGGTGAATATACATCCATTCAACCAGAGAAGCTTAAGGCGCGGTGGCTGGTTGTGGGTGCGTTTGTGTATGCAGAACCTTTCCCTGCAAACCCAAGTGACTCTGTTAGTTTATGGTTAAATACGGTGGACATATGCAGAAAAGGCGTTAATTCAATCATCACATCAAAAGGCTTCTGTGGACAGAGCCATTGGGTTAGATCTTGATTGCGTTTGGAAGGTGAGACAATTTCAGTGGTGTGTTTGCCCTCCTTTCTTTGCACAAAAGGTTCTTTGCAGCACTAGATAATCCTAACATATGGGGGGTGGTGTGTGTGTGTGTGTGTGTGTGTGTGAGAGAGAGAGAGAGAGAGAGAGATATTCTTTCAATCAGACCTCTGATACTTGAAAGTGCAATGTGCTTTATTTGTGTTAGAATTTGCATATTTCACCGAATTTTCAGAATCAAGGAATTGTAGAACTGAAAGAGATTCTATCCTAAGAGTCTACCAGGGGTGGGTTTCAACCGGTTTGTGGCGGTCCCTGCGAACCGGTTGGTCGGCGAACCCGGAAGTAAGTAACTTCTGGGAACGGCGAAGGGCCCAGCCGCCCGCCCGCGCTCCTTACCCGTTTTTGACGAGTTCTGCGCTTCCACGCATGCGCAGGACACATACAGCGCCTGCGCGATCCTCCAGGAGCAGCTGGAGCCTTGCACAGACGCTAGTACGCATGCGTG
>NW_028261386.1:4208401-4280901 GCF_051295495.1 Thamnophis sirtalis | reverse complement strand
CCTAGGCCATCATAATAATAATGAACAGCTTACATTTTGCAACGATACCGTTAATATCATGAAACAACAACATCTGCCTATTGCAGGTTTTATCCCAGCTGGATAAAAATGCCAAGTCCAATCTAAACATCTGGCTGACTGTGCCATGAAGCAGAATACGAAGACCGGAAAAATAGAATGACTGTGGCGGAAAAAGAAGCAAAGAGAACACCAACAGCGGTAGCCACCTTGGGCGCCATCCCAAAACATCTGGAGCACCACCTGAGCCCCATTGGCATTGACAAACCCACCATCAGTCAATTGCAAATGGCAACTTTACTTTACAGAACAGCTTACATCCTCCAGCGATACTGTTAACACCACGAAATGTCAACATCTGCCTATCCCAGGCCCTTGGGAAGGTCTCACTCGGTGGATAAAAATGCCAAATACAATCCGAACATCTGGCTGATTCTGTCACCAACCATAATAATATTTATTGATGTGGATAATTGACTAATTGGTTAGAGATTTGATTGATTACGTGGCATCAAGTCGTCTTTTGATCTGTGGCACATTACTTTTTTAAAATGTGCGCACTGATTTTTCTGCATTTCTCTTTTAAACATTGCAATAACATTTTTGTTTTTCAAAAAAAAAAAAAAATGTGTCCGTAGGAATAACAGAAATGGATCTAAAATTCCAAAAGAAGAGGAAGTAATTAGGAAAATGCTGAAATGGATAAATTGATGTGGGAATTGAAGAACGAAAACGAATCAGAATATTATAAGACCTGGGACAAATTTTATCGATGGTTGGATAGAATAGAGATTAGAATTATGTACGAAACTATAAGAGTGAAAATGTGTAAGATAAAAAAAAAGCAACGTGGTTGCAAATAAGCAGGTGGCTATAATATAATGCCAGGACGGTTACACTGTGTCCAATGTTTTAATTTGTTTTCAATTAAAAAAACTTTATTTTTTAAAAAAAGGGAGTAACAGAAACGGATCCTTGTTTTGGGGGCAAAGATCGTTCTCCGTAGCCAAGGGAGGAATTGGAGTTGATGTAGCTCCTTAACACAGCCAAATTGGATTAACAGACCAATCAGATTGGATTAACAGGCCGGAGTCCCCAAGGGGCTTCGAATATTCCCCTCGGTCAGTAAATACCCCTCCTTCAGCTGGCAGCCCAATCCCTCCTTCCCGTCTATCCAACAAAATAAAAGCAAAAAGGTTAAAGCATTTTGGATAAAAATATGGTGGATTATGCAAAATGTTCTTTAAAAAAGGATAAAGTTTACCCCTCAGTTATTTTTTGTTAGGTATAATTACTGATTGTATAGTTGTAGAGATTAATTTGATTTTGCATTTAATAACTGCAGCTAGATTGTTGGTGGCGCAATACTGGAAGAAGGAAGATTTGCCTACGATTCAAGAATGGACACTGAAAGTAACAAACCTAGCAGAGATGGCCAAAATATCTGCATATCTTAAGGACCACTCAAACAAGAGATATAAACTGGAGTGGAAAAGATGGATTGATTATACTCAAAATAAATATGGGACTAAGAAATTTCAGATAGTTTATGATTAAAGACCAGGATTGATATAAATTGTCTAGAGCTAGTCTAGCAAGGAGGAGCTAAAGCTCAATTGAAAGATGTTATTAACTATATTTTTTTCTTTTTAAGTGTATTTTAGATTGTTTTTGTTAAAGATTTATACCCTGTATTGGTTCTGGGAAGTCCGGGGGGGGGGGAGGTTGGGGGAAATTGGGGGGTGGAGGGTGGAGGGTGGAAAGTAAGTATTTGTAAAAGTTTGTTTTTCAAAATTCTCATTAAAGAATAAAAAAAAATAAAAGCCAGTTCTGAATAATCACATTTGTCTGTCAATTTTCAGTTTTTGCCTTGATTGCAAAAAAATTTTCTTTCTCCCATATGGGAAGCATGCAATTCATTTATGCTAACCCAGCTTCCTTGTTTTGTGGGGAAATTAGAAGATAACAAAGAAGATAACAATAACAGAGTTGGAAGGGACCTTGGAGGTCCTCTAGTCCAGCCCCCTGCTCAAGTAGGAGTGGAGGAAGGTGTGTTGGATGCGTTCACCCCTTTGAGTTACAGGCAGTCCACAACTTACAACCATTTGTTTAGTGACCGTTCAAAGTTAAAAATGGATTGAAAATGTGTCTTATGACGGTTTTCCACGCTTATGACCGTTGAAGCGTACACTCGTGATCGTGCGATTCCCTTTTGCGACCTTCTCACAAGCAAAGTCAGAGGGGAAGCCAGATTCAGTTTACAGCCGCGTTCCTAACTTAACAAACGCTGCGACTCACTTAACAACGGTGGCAAGAAAGGTTGTAAAACGGGGCAAAAGTTGCTTAACCACCGTCTCACTTAGCAACGGAAATTTTGGGCTCAATTGTAATTGGAAATGGAGGACTACGTACCTTCTTTGAAATTAATGAAGGCGGGATACAAAGAACTAAATAAAATAAAATATAAAATACAACTGGGGGGCATGCAAGCCCCCACATGCCCCGTTTTCGGCCTAGGCGGCCTCCTGTAGCACCCTGCCGGCCAAAACGGGGAGCGGGGGGGACTCATGTGGGCCCACACCCCATTTTGGCCAGCAGGGTGCTGCAGGAGGCCATCCAGTCTGAAAACAGGGAACTGGGGCAGTGGTAGGTTTCAAAAAAATTTTGAACCTACTCTGTGGGTTTGGCCTCCTTTGTGGGAGTGGCTTGCCAGCCATGTGACCTGGTGGGAGTGGCTTGCTGGCCATGTGTTCTCCCTCCCTCCCTCTCTCTCTCTCTCTCTCCTTCCTTTTGTCTCTCTGTCCCTTTTCCCTTTTTTTTCTTTCATCTCTCTCTCACTTTTTCTTTCTTTTTTCTTTTTTTCTTTATTTATTTCTTCCTTTCTTTCTCTTTCTCTTTCTCTCTCTGCATGAGTGTGTGTGTGTGTGTGTGTGTGTGTGTGTCAGTAGTGGGTTTCAAAAATTTTTGGAATCTCTTCTGTAGGTGTGGCCTGCTTTCTGGTGGAACCTCTTCTAACTGGTTCGGTAGATTTAACAAACCGGTTTTACCGAACTGGTGCGTGCGAACGGGTAGGAACCCACCTCTGAATTGGGGCCACATTTGGCTGCCAGAGGCACCGTGGGCGGCCCCGTGGGCCAGATTTAAGCACCCCCAAGGGCTGGGTTCGGCCCGTGGGCCTTGAGATTGACACCCTTGTTATAGAATCTCTGCATCAACGTTCCTCACTTTTCCACCCCAAATTCCTCTCTCTCTCTCTCTCTCTCTCTCTCTCTCTCTCTCTCTCTCTCTCTCTCTCTCTCTCTCTCTCTCTCTCTCTCTCTCTCTCTATATATATATATATATACATATATATATATATATATATATATATATATATATATATATATATATATATATATATATATATATATATATATATATATATATATATATAAAAGTTCATTCACATAACAGTAGGGCCCCCAGTTCCTTGATTGACAGCGGCAACTTCTTTCAGCCTCTTCCAACAGTGGCAACGAAAAGTAACCAAGGACCATATTCAAGTACACAAATCATTTTATTTATTTTTAGGCCAGGCAAAGCTCTAACAAAACTGCTTGGCAGAAGTCCAATTGACTGATAAGATCATCTTCCCACAGGTATAGTTTATAGGCAGCAAGGCTCACATTTTCCTCTGATTCTAAGCAGACAATATCGTGTCTCCCCTTCGTTTTATTTTCCAAAGAGCCCTGCCTGCCTGGAATACAGGTAGTCCTCAGTTTATGACCACAATAGAGCCGTCAAGGGTTGGGGGCGCATGGAGGTCTCAGGAAAGAGCAACAAAAATGATTAGGGGACTGGAGACTAAAACAAATGAAGAACAATTGCAGGAACTGGGTATGTCTAGTTTAATAGAAAGAAGGACCAGGGGAGACATGATAGCAGTCTTCCAATATCTCAGGGGTTGCCACAAAGAAGAGGGAGTCAAGCTATTCTCCAAGGCAGGACAAGAAGAAATGGGTGGAAACTAATCAAGGAGAGAAGCAACTTAGAACTGAGGAGGAATTTCCTGACAGTTAGAACAATTAATGAGTGGAACAGAAGTTGCCTCCAGAAGTTGTGAATGCCCCAACACTGGAAGTCTTTAAGAAGTTGTTGGATGACCATTTGTCTAAAGTGGTGTAGGGTTTCCTGCCTAGGCAGGGGGTTGGACTAGAAGACCTCCAAGGACCCTTCCAACTGTCTTATTCTGTTAAGTCTTTCCTTAGCACTTGGCCACAACAGGTGCCCCCAAGACGAGTCCCGTGTCACGCTCCCCGAACCCATGCCCCCCAAGCCATGCCCACCATGGTCACGACCCCATGGCTCTCCGAGGTCAAACACAACCCTGATTCAGCCCTCAATGGAATCGAGTTTGACACCCCTGCCTTATATCATCTCAGTCAAACGATCGTCCAGTCTATTTTTGAAGAAAAATAGTTAATAATAATAATAAATAACAATACAAAGTTATTTCTTCCCATCTAAACAGCAGAAGTGGGTTGCTATTGGTTCACATTGGTTTGGGCGAACCGGTAGTGGTATTTTGGCCTTGATCTCCTGAACCAGGAGTGACTGAGGCTGGCCGCGCCCCTGAACCGGTTCCCCAGTCGCCGAACAATTTGCACGCGCAGAACAATTTAAACTCAACTGCGCACGAGTGCACAGTAGTGCGCATCTGGTGCGCGTGCGAACCGAACTGACCACAACGCCGGCAGAACCCACCCCAGCTAAACAGGGAATGAACTTGATAAGCCTCCGTAGTGTTGGCTGTATGTCCAGCGTGAAAGACGAAGTCCATACCTGAAGATCCAGTTGAATTGATTTAGAGCAGTGTTTCTCAACCTTGGGAACTTGAAGATGTCCGGACTTCAACTCCCAGAATTCCCCAACCAGCATTCGCTGGCTGGGGAATTCTGGGAGTTAAAGTCCGGACATCTTCAAGTTGCCAAAGTTGAGAAACACTGATTTAGAGCTACTGTTGGCTGTGCACAAGAATCTTCTAAACAATAGTATATTGTTAATTGTAGAAAAAAAATATTGAAAGAAATGCTCTCTATGTCAAAACGCAGCTAGAGGATATATATTGCTTATAGTAAAATAGACCAAAAGAGAGATATGAAATGGTAATTGGGTGTAATTTTTGGAAAGGGCCATTGAAGATATTGTTTATGTATTAAGAAAAAAATGAGTGCAAAAAAATGGAAAATAAAGGAAGGAAATAATTTGGTTGAAAGTGAAAAACCAAGCTGTGATCTAAAATGGATTATGTAAATGAGAGGATGTAAAAGGAAAGATCCGGTCAACACTTTGTTTCTATAATAAGTATAAAGTTGCATTAAAAAAAAAAAAAGTTGAAAAAAAATCTTCTAAACCAGGGGTGTTAAACTCAAGGCCTGGGGGCCAAATCCAGCCCACCGAGTGCTTAGATCTGGCCCGCGGTTCCACCACAAATCCGCGAAGCCCTTATCCGCGGAGACATAACCGTGAAGACTAGTTCGTGCCGTTCAAAGCGCTAAGGAAAAATGCGACCCTACCGCGATGACATAATCGTGGAGGGCAAATCCGTGCATTTCCAAGCACTCAGTACCCTAAACCTAACCCTAAACCTAACCCTAACCCTAAACCTAACCCTAAACCTAACCCTAAACCTAACCCTAAACCTAACCCTAAGCCTAACCCTAACCCTAAACCTAAACCTAACCCTAAAACAAACCCCTAAACCTAATCCTAACCCTTACCTTAATTGAAATCGGCTTTCAGCCGTGGGGCCGTTTTGAAGCGCCTTTCTGTTGCCGCGCTGTTGTCGCGGCAGTGATGACGCGTGGTGATGACGTCGCAGCTTTAGCGACGCGCTTATGTCTCCGCGGATAAGGGCTTCACGGTTTTGTCGTGCCACGCAGGCCCGTGGGCCCATCCTGGGAACAGAGAAGACCTGGCTTACGGTCCCTCTGCCAGCAAAAAGGGAGCTCGGGAGGTGGGGGGGAGCACATGCAGCCCACCCGAACTCCGTTTTCCCTGGCAGAGGGCTGCAGGAGGCTGTCGTGGCCGAAAATGGAGCCCGGGAGGGCTGTCGTGGCCGGAAATGGAGCCTCAATGAGTGACATCGAGCTGGCCACTCCCACCCTGGACAGACAGACAGACAGACACACACACACACACACACACACCAAGGTCAAATACAACCTGGATGCAACCCTCAATGAAATTGAGTTTTGACAGCCCTGTTCTAAACGAACGGTCAGAAGTTGGACTTAGATAAGGGTCAAGGGAATTCAAGGGGTTGCTTGTGGCTACGTAGGGGAGCCTAGGCTGATTCCTCTTTTTAACTCCACCCCAGGTTCTACCACTCCTTCCATAAAGCACCAAAACGGCATGGGGCCACCTTATTTGAGGGACCACATCTCGCCCATTATATCTACCTGTTCCAACAGATCCACCAGGAGAGGCATGTTATAGAGCCCGACTATTAGGGAGTTCTATCTGCGGGTGATGGGGGGGGGGTAGGAGTTCATTCATTCATTCATCACATTCGACACTACAGGACATCCTTGAGTGATGCGCTGGCCTAGAGGTGGAGCTCTTGCCTTACAATCATGAGGCTGTGAGTTCAATCCTAGGGAGAGGCAGATATTTATCTCTCTTGGCACAATGAGAATATATCTGATGGGAAAAACTCCGCATTGGTGTCAGGAAGGGCATCCGGCCAGTAAACATTCTGCTAGCTCTATTCAGTTGATGATGATGATGGTGATCAGAGGGGGGTGACCCAGAAGGAGAGCCTTTTATGTCATGGCGCCAGCCCTTGGGAGCATCGCTAGAGATGAGATGAACTCTATTGGGCTTTTCACAAGGTCTTGAAGACTTAGCTAGGGCGCCAGGCATGGTGGCCAGGCGCCACGCCAGAGCTCCTGGAATGGATGCTGATTTGATGGCTTTTGGAGGTTTCATCTCAGCTGCTGCTTAAGTATTTATTGCATTCTTGTTTACGTTGGCTATGAACTGTTATAACCATTAATCAATGTTACAAATGTTATTAACCTTTTTAGCTGCCCAGAAGCCATGCTTTGGAGGCGGGCAGCTATATCAATTGAAAGTAAATAAAATAAATAGGGGCAGCCATTGAAAATCACTGCTTGTTCCTCCTACCCTTTTTAGCCTTCGAGGGAACTAGAGAGCGTCCCCAAATGTTGGGGGATAACAAAGGAAAAGGGAGGGAGGGAGGGAGGGGGAAAAAAAACAGCATAATGCAAGGTTGGGCAATATTTTATATTGGTGATTTTTTTAAAAAAAACAATCTCCTTCTCCTTCCCTCCTTTTTCTCCTCCTTCCCTTTCTCCTCCTTCCCCCCTTCTATTTTCTCCTTCCTATCCTCTTCCTCCTCCCTTCCTTCCTCCCTTCTTTTTTCTCCTTCTCCTCCTCTGCCTTCCTCCTCCTTCCTCCCCTTCCTCTTTTCTCCTTTCTCCTCCTCCTTCCCCCTTCTGCTTCTCCTTCCTCCTTCCTCTTCTCTCCTTCCTCTTTTCTCCTCCTTCCTCCTCCCCCTTCTCCTTCCTCTCTTCTCCTTTCTCCTCCCTCCTCTTCTTCCTTCCCCTTCCCCTTCTCCTCCTTCCTCTTTTCTCCTTTCTCCCTCCCTCCTCTTCCTCCTTCCCCTTTTCCTCCTTCTTTCCTCCTTTCCCTCCTTCCTCCTTCCTTCCTCTCCTCCTCCCCCCCCCATGCTTTAATGTTCTTAGGATGAACAACAGTAAAGATTTGGAATAAGCATTCGGAATACATTGGGGAAATTTTTCTAATGCATCTTTGAAATTAAAAAAAAAAAATACATACTTATGTACCATAAGCAACACAGGATAATTTTGCCAGACTCTTATAACAAGGGCTGAGAGAGAGAATGCAAAGTGTTTTGACTTAAGGTACGCACTCAGTTCCTATGGATTTTACATGCTCTTTTAGCCAAAAAGGATCATTTTGCTGTTCATTTCGGTGAAATGGGAAAAATAAAAGAAATGTATGTTCATAATTGGGCTTTGGGAACATTTGCTCCCTATAATTCTCCTCTGGGTTATTGAGTTGCGGTTTTAATGTAGCTTCCCATGTCTCTGTCTCTCTCTTTCTCTCTTTCTTTCTCTCCTCTCTCTCTCTTTTGATTCTCTCGTTCTCTCTCTTTCCCTCCCCTCTCCCTCTTTCTCTCTTCTCTTTTTCTCTCTCTCTCTTTCTCTCTCTCTTTCAATTCATTCTCTCTATTCCGCCCCTTTCTCTCTCTCCTCTCTCCTTTGATTCTCTTGTTCTCTCTCTCTCCTTCTCTCCTGTCTCTCTCTTCTCTCCTCTCTTTCTCTTCCCTCTCCTTCCTCTTTCTCTCTCTCTCTCTTTCTCTCTCCTCTCTCTTTCCCTTCTCTCATTCTCCCCCTTTCTCTCCTTCTCTCCCCTCTCCCCCTATCTTTCTCTCCTCTCTCTCTTTCTCTCCTCTTTTCGTTCTCTCTCTCTCTCTTTCTCTTCCCTTCCTTTCCTCCCTCTCTTTCTCTCCTCTCTCTTCCCCTCTCATTCTCTCCTCTCCCCCCATCTCTTTTGTATATTTTCAGCTACTCTGTTTTTCCCATTTTTTTCTTGATAAAACACACCAGCCACCTAACAGCACATATAATAAGAGAGATAGCAAAAGAGACCATGCAGAGAACTGCTTAAAATCTGAATTGCCGCTGGTGTTCTGGCCAAGTGCCTGTGCCTTTAAGGATGGTGTGACATAAATCTTCTCCCCTTGTGTGGCTTGTGGTAACATTCAGTGTCTATCTGATAAAGAGAAGGCAACCATAGAGAGGAACAAGAGTCACATTTCAAATTAAACCTAAGCCCCAGAGGCTGAATTCCACACCCAGCAGACTAACATATTCACACATAGTAATTATTGTGTTCACACAACAGCTTCTTGCAGGTTGCCAGGCCAGCCAATCACAATAATTTTACTTTTAACAACTGATATTGAGATGCAATTAAGCTGGCTCCCAAGCTGGGGAGATCTCCTTCATTTCTAGATGTCAGCTGATGGAGTTTCTGTCAAATTCACAAGGGCAGAATGCAACCTTATTACTCCGGTCACTTGACAATCTTCTACAAAATTGGAAAAATCTCTCTCTCTTTTTTTTCATGCATCGCACACAGAAAGGTGGAAAGAAAGAGAAGCAGATGCGCAGCAGCAAAGCGAGTGGACTCCGTTATGGTAACAATGGGGACGCCTTTGGAAGACCGAAAGAAACAGGTTAGTGTCAGATCACGTGGGGAGGAGAAAAAAAAATCTATCGATAGGTAATCCTTGAATTACGACCACAATTGAGCTCAAAATTTCTGTTGGTAAGTGAAACAGTCGTTAAGTGAATTTTGATCCGTTGTATGACTTTTCTTGCCATTGTTGTCAAACGGCTATTCCGGCAGGCCTGGGGCTGTTGACCTCACTGTTGAGGTCCAGCCCCGATTGGAACGAATGCATGTGTTGTGATTTTAAATCCGTCTTTTTTTATTATTTCTTTTTTCCTCTTCTTTTTGTAAGCCACCCGGAGTCCTTTGGGAGTCCTTGGGCGGCATATAAATTCCATTAAACTTAAACTTAATCCCTGCAGTGCTTAAATAAGTAACAGGGTTGTCAAGTGGCTTCCCCAGTGACTTTACTTGTCGGAAGATCACAGAAAGTGATCACATGATTTTATTTATTTATTTATTTATTAGACTTATATACCGCTTCATAGGGCTTTCAGCCCTCTCTAAGCGGTTTACAATATATTTTTTTTAGCAAATTGAGTCAGCAACTTGCCCCCACAGTCCGGGTCCTCATTTCACCCACCTCGGAAGGATGGAAGGCTGAGTCGACCTTGAGCCGGTGAGATTTGAACCACTGAGCTGCAGATCACAGTCAGCTAAAGTGGCCTGCAGTACTGCACCCTAACCACTGCGCCACCTCGGCTCATTTCCCGGGACATGGTAACATGATCCCGGGACATGGCAACCCTCATAGATATAAATGAGTTTCCAAGCATCCAAATTTTGGTCACATGACTATGGGGAAAGCTGCAGCGGTTATAAGTGTGAAAAATGGGCCTAAGTCACTTTTTTCAGTTACGTTGTAGCTTCGAATGATCACTAAATGAACTATTGTAAGTCAAGGACTATCTGCACGGGCAGTCCTCTATTTATGACTATAATGGACCCATTACAGTGGTCATTAAATAGGTCACCCACATGACCGGCTCGATTATATGACCTTTTTAAAAATTCTTCTTCACTTCCTCTTTTATCACTTTGGTTTTCAAGGAAGATATAAAATTCTTGTTAGGTTGGTTTCCGGTGACTGCTGCAGTCATTAACCAAACCAATTAGATCGTGTCACATTGGTCACAAAACAGGTCACCCACATGATCAGTCCAATTTTACAACCTTTTTTAATGGTGGTGGTTTAGTGACTGCTACCAGTCACTGAACAATTATTCACTATGGACCGAAAACCAGAAATAAACGCTGGTTTTGGCAAAAAAAAAGTGGTGAAAGGCCATCACATTTATTTATTTATTTTATTTTATAATTAAAATTTATATGCCGCCCAATCCCGAAGGACTCCGGGCGGCTTACAAAAAGAAAAAAGAAGAAGAAAAGGAAATAAGAAAAGGATAGTTTAAAATTCACAAAACACACGCATTCGCTCTAATCAGGGTTGGACCTCAACAATGAGGTCAACAGCCCCAGGCCTGCTGGAATAGCCAGGTTTTAGTAGCTTTCCTGAAGGCCATGAGAGTGGGTAGGGTCCGGATCTCTGGGGGGAGCTGATTCCACAGGGTCGGAGCAGCCACAGAGAAGGCTCTCCTCCAGGGGCCCGCCAGCCGACACTGTCTGGCTGATGGCATCTAAAGGAGGCCCAATCTGTGGGATCTTACCGGCCGCTGGGAGGTATGTGGCAGTAGGCGGTCTCGCAGGTACACTGGCCCTAAGCCATGTAGGGCTTTAAAGGTAATAACCAATAACCTTAAATTGCATCCGGAGACCAATTGGTAGCCAGTGCAGCTTGCGGAGGACAGGTGTAACGTGGGTGTACCTCGGTACACCCAATATCGCTCGCGCGGCCGCATTCTAGACTAGCTGTAGTCTCCGAACGCTTTTCAAGGGTAGCCCCATGTAGAGCGTGTTGCAATAATCCAGCCTTGAGGTGACAAGGGCGTGAGTAACCGTTTGAAGTGCCTCCCGATCCAAATAGGGCCGCAATTGCTGCACCAGGCGAACCTGGGCAAACATGTGATGACTTGGCTCCATATGCTTCCCCGGATACCTCTCCAGATGTCAGCACACAGGAGGATGAACCAGTTGCAGGTACAGCTGGAGGGGAGCGAATCAATGGTTCCAAGCAGCCACCTGAGAGGGATTTGGGTGAAGCACAGCTGCAGCCCTGAGGCTTCGGGTGGAGAAAGCTTGTAGCTACATCCAACTAGTGAAGAGGAAGAGGAACTGCCTGCTGTAGCTGATCAAAGAACACGTAGGACAGAGAAAAGGCAGGAGCAGCGAAGGTCAGCCAACCTCAATGGTGGAGAGTGGAAGGATTTATATCCTTCCATCACGGCCGAAGGACTGCAAGGAATGTAAACCCTTCGATCCTCCACTATTCAGTCAGAACTGAAGAAGCTTCTTGGGTGAGAAGCGAAACGTCTTCAAGGAAGAATGAAGGAAGTCCAGTTGCCTCTTGAAAAAGCACCTCTGGGTACCTCTCCTATTGTACAAGCCGCTTGGGAAAGACTCCTTTTCAGGTTTACTAATGTCAACCGTGAGCATTCCTATCCGTGCTAAGCAAGCCCAGTTAAAGAGTCATGGGGGCTCCATCACGGGAGGCTTCCAAGAAGAGATAGGACAGGCATTTGCCTGAAATGCTGTAGGGTCTCATGCTTGAGCAAGAGGCTGGATTAGATGACCTCCAAGGCCCCTTCCAACTCTGTTTTCCTATGTTCTAAGTCCCATGGAATTTACAATACTCGAGTCCCTAGGCCAGTGATGGCTAACCTTTTTGTCCTCGTGTGCTGAAAGTGTGTGTGCATGTGTCCACAGTCATAATGCAATGCCCCCCCGCACGCCCTTCCCCCGTGCATGTGTGTGTGTGATGCCTCCTGCGATCCCCCCCCCACGCATGTGCGTGCAACTCCCTGCGCCCAGTTTTGGGCCTAGCAGGCCTCCCTGAAGCCTCCTGGGACCAAAAACGGGGCACGCTGCAATTCCCCACAGCCCATTTTGTAACTAGCAGGCCTCCCTGAAGCCTCCTGGGATAAAAAAATGGGCCGTGGGGGGGAGCACTGTACGCCCCCCTGCATTCTCCTTGTCCCCACGCATGCGTGTGTGACCCTTCTGCCCCCCCATTTGCGCATGCACTCCCCCACGCATGCACACACATCTCCCGCATGCGCCCTGCCTCCCAGGCATGTGCGGCAGAGACTGAAAAATCAGCTGGCCGGCAGGAGACATACGTCATGCGCGATGGAGCTGAGCTGGGGTGCTGACTCGCGTGCTCGCAGAGAGGGCTCCACAGGTTCGCCATCATGGCCCTAGGCAGAACGTTTACGCCTCCATCATAGATTGCCATGGAATTTATCCAATCTTCATCCTAACCATCTTTAAAGAGGCTCAGTGGCTCAGTGGCTTAAAGACGCTGGAGATGGTCTCAGCTTCAGCGGTTCAAGTCCTAACAACGCATGGCTGAGTGAGCTCCCGTCACTTGCCTCAATTTTGTGCCCACTTAGCCGTTTGAAAGCATGCTACACACAAATAGATAAATAGGTATCACTTCACAAGGACTATAACATTGTTTCATGATTGTGTAAATCCACCCAGTACTGTGAACACATACTCATGTGTTCCCCAGTGCAACACATGAGTACAAGGCGACATGGCTGGTAATGTCACAGCTGATGCCACAGGATGCTCATGGCTGTATGGGTGCACTCTGCAGGGCTAATTCATCCCTTGTGATGCATCGTGAATAAACTCATGAGCACAAACTAGATTGTCTAGCAATCTTCAACAACCAAATAACTACAGAAGGATAGAATCAAGATCACGTGAACTATTAATACCACTGCATAATGCCTCGGTAAGGCCAAACTTGGAATACGGCATCCAGTTTTGGTCGCCACGATGTAGAAAAGATGTGGAGACTTTAGAAAGAGTGCAGAGAAGAGCAACAAAGATGATTAGGGGACTGGAGATTAAAACATATGAGGAACGGTTGCAGGAACTGGGTATGTCTAGTTTAATGAAAAGAAGGATAAGGGGAGACACGATAGCAGTCTTCCAATATCTCAGGGGCTGCCACGAAGAGGGAGTCAAGCTATTCTCCAAAGCACCTGAGGGCAGGACAAGAAGCCATGGATGGAAACTAATCAAAGAGAGAAGCAACCTAGAACTAAGGAGAAAATTCCTGACAGTTAGAACAATTAATCAGTGGAATGATTTGCATCCAGAAGTTGTGAATGCCCCAACACTGGAGGTCTTTAAGAAGAGATTGGGCAGCCATTTGTCCAGAATTGTATAGGGTCTCCTGTTTAAGTAGGGGGTTGGACTAGAGGACCTCCAAGGTCCTTCCAACCCCTGTCATTATGTTATGACAAGACCCAAGCAATGCATTTTCAATCCAGATCCTTTCAAGTTGCCACTTCTCTGTATATACAATATATACAAGAGTTTTTGGCTCCAATTAAAATTGCTGTCAGGCGTGCAATTATATCCCTTTTAGGCTCTTTGGCCTGCCACTCTCTCTCTTATTTCATTATGCTGTTTCATTAGTGTGGTAGTTGGGAGGGGGGAATAGAAAGGAGTAGGATTGTGGAATGTGTTGTTGTCATTCTTTTCTAGAAGCCCAAGGTCATCTTTTGCCTCCGCACCTCTGCACCTGACCGGAACCAGCTGGGTGGAGATGCCAGCGTGGAAGAAGAAGATTGGACCATGTGATGGATTTGTGGGTGTGGGGACAAGATCATGAACTTTCAACTGGGTGGGAATAAGATGTCTGACTTATTAAATTGGAACTTTAAGGATTGTTTTGCCTTGGACTCTGATTTAATTGCATGATACTTGGAACGCTGACATTTGCATCATATCTGGAAGGTGATAGTGGCTGGCAAACCCGTCCCAACAGTTTTAATGAAGGGAATAAATACATTTAAATGAATAATAGACTGAGAAAGAAAAAAAAACCCTAGGACCACTCCCACCAACACTTGACAGGGCAAGCTACTAGAATACAGGAAGTCCTCGACATGCCACCACAATTGAGCCCGAAATTTCCGTGGCTAAGTAAAACATTTGTTAAGTGAATTTTGCCCCATCTTATGACTTTTTATGCCACAATTGTTAACTGTATCGCTGCAGTTATTAAGTTAGTATAAGATGGTTGTTAAATGAATCTGGATTCCCCCTTGACTTTGCACATCTGGAGGATGCAAAAGGCAATCCCGTGACCCGGGGGGCACTGCAACCGTCATAAATATGAAGCAGTTGCCAAGCCTCTATGAATTTTATTCATGTGATCATGGGGATGCTGCAACAGTCATGAGTGTGAAAAATGATCATGTCACTTTTTTCGGGGCGGTTGTAAACATTGAACCGTCACTAAATGAACTGTTGTAAGTCAAGGATTGCCTTTATAAACTGAGAGAAAACTCTACTCCTGTGATGATATTACCTAGAAACGTCTGCAAGGAAACAACCAAGCTCAGAGAGTGCCAAGGACCCCACAGTCCTCCTCTTCTTCCCTCCCTCCCTCCCTCCCTCTCTTCTAGTACTGATGATGTTACCTAATTTGGTAATGAAATGTCTCCTAAAAAGCAACAAAACTTAGAGAGCACAAAAGTTTCGAGTTTCATTTTATTTATATGCCGCCCTATTCCCAGTGGGACTCAGGGCGGCGCACAAACCCAAGAGGGGAAGGGAGACACAAAAACTACACAAAAAGTACAGGGCATGTAAAAACAACCAACAGCCACACGATTCGAGAGGGGAAGGGAACTCATCGACCCCAGGCCTGCCGACACAGCCAGGTTTTAACGGCTTTTCGGAAGGCCTGGAGAGAGGTGAGGGTCCGAATCTCTGCGGGGAGTTCCAAAGGGCCGGAGGCGCCACAGAGAAGGCCCTCCCCCGGGTAGTGGCCAGATGACATTGGCTAGTAGACAGAACCCGGAGGAGGCCCAACCTGTGTGATCTAATGGGTCTTTGGGAGGTAATTGGCAGCAGGCGGTCTCTCAAGTACCCAGGTCCAATACCATGAAGGGCTTTATAAGTGACGACTAGCACCTTGAAGCGTATCCGGAGACCAATCGGTAACCAGTGCAGCTTGCGGAGGATAGGTGTAACGTGGGTGTACCGAGGTGTACCCACAATCGCTCGCGCGGCTGCATTCTGGACGAGCTGAAGGACCTCTTATTTCAACCTGAGCTACAGGTATTCTCTTTTATTGGTACCATATTTTTCAGAATATAACACACACCTTTCCCCCCCCTAAAAGAGCGTGGAAATGTTGGTGTGTCTTATACACTGAATACAGCCATTTTTGGCTTCCTGAAGCCCCGCTGTTTTTTACAAAAACGGAGGTTTTTTTTAACCATACCCCAGCCCTGCTGAATAGCAGTAGACTTATATACCGCTTCATAGGCCTTTCAGGCCTCTCTAAGCGGTTTACAGAGAGTCAGCATATTGCCCCCAACAATCTGGGTCCTCATTTTACCCACCTCGGAAGGATGGAAGGCTGAGTCAACCCTGAGCTGGTGAGATTTGAACCGCTGACCTGCTGATCTAGCAGTAGCCTGCAGTGCTGCTTTTAACCACTGCGCCACCTTGGCTCACTGTAGCCTGCAGAGTGCTGCTGGGGGCTGAGGGAAGGCAAAATAATTTTTTTCTTACTTACCTCCTCAAAATCCTGGTGCATCTTATACACTGGTGTGTCTTATAGTCCGAAAAATATGGTACTTTATGCCTGCCTATATTAAGAAACACAAGTTGAGCAGCTCGCAACAACTGTATAAAAGCGAGCGTCATAAAAAATATTAAAGGAAAAATCCATCAAAGCACCTCTAAGTGTCACAAACCTTGGGCTAAAACCCCAAAAGGAGAGTCTTAGCGCACAATCAATTAAAAATCAATTTTATGACTTTTCTTGCCTCGGTTGTTAAGTGAATCGCTGCCGTTAATAAGATAGTAGCCTGATAATGCATATTATTATTACGGCAGCAAGAATGGTCTTTGCCCAAAACTGGAAAAACAGGGAAATTCCATAAGTAATTAGGAAAATTCTGATTTGTGCTGAAATGGATAAATTGACGTGGGGATTGAAGAACGAAGATGAACCAGAATATTATAAGATCTGGGATAAATTTTATCAATGGTTGGAACAAAATAGGAAAGGCCCAAAATAAGCAATGACCAAGATTTATAGAATGGAGATTAGAATTATGTACGAAATCGTAACAGTGAAAACGTATAAGACAAGAAGAAAAGCAACATGGATGGAAATACGGTATCATTATAGCAATAGCAATAGCAGTTAGACTTCTATACCGCTTCATAGGGCTTTCAGCCCTCTCTAAGCAGTTTACAGAGTCAGCATATTGCCCCCAACAACAATCCGGGTCCTCATTTTACCCACCTCGGAAGGATGGAAGGCTGAGTCAACCTTGAGCCGGTGAGATTAGAACCGCTGAACTGCAGATAACAGTCAGCTGAAATGGCCTGCAGTACTGCACCCTAACCACTGCGCCACCTCGGCTCTTTATATTTGTAAATATTGAACAGACCAATTGTAAATAAGCATGGTGGCTATAATATTTAACTTTATCTTCTAGTATGTATGGAAAAAAACATTGCCTGGACGGTTACACTGTGTGCCATGTTTTAATGTGTGTTTAATAAAAAAAAAACTTTTTGATGAAAAATAATAAGATTCTAGCCTGGTTGCTAAGTGAATCTGGCTTCCTCATCGACTTGTGCTTGTCAGAAGGTTGCAAAAGATGCTCAAATCATCCTGGGACACAGCAGAGGTCATAACTATGAACCAGTTGCCTAGCGCCTCAATTTTGATCCCATGTTCATGGGGATGCTGCAAAGGTCATAACTGTGAAAAACGGCCATAAGACACATTTTTCAGGGCTGTTGAAACTTTGAACGGTCACTCACCGAACTCTTGTAAGTCGAGGACTTACCTGTATTGCAGGGACGTGCAGTCCCTAGAGGCAAGGGAGGCGTGGCCTCACCAGTCATGAGGAAAAGGAAAGGATTTTAAAGAATTTTTTTAAAATAATTAAAGCCAAGGTAGTTGCTGCCAGGTTCACAGTGACTTGGAACAGTGCTTTGTGTTAACCATAGGAGGAGGCCAGAGAACTAGGGGCCTCCTGTGCATAAGGAATTTTTCGCCTTTTAAGAGATAACCAAGGGTTAACAAGCAAAAAATTCCTTATGCAAATGAGGCACTTATTCTCTCGCCTCCTGTAAAGGGCATTTTTAGAGGCTTTTTAGAGTTCTCTGGGAGCAACTAGCTCAGTCTGACAGAGCTCTGGCCTTTCATGAGGGGAGGGCAGGGCAGGGCAGGGAGAAGCAGAGTTGAAATTGTCTCTGAAACAGCTGGAAAAGGTGCGTGTGGGGGGAGCGGGGAGGAATTCAAAAAGTTTGATCGAAAGGCAGCAGGGGAAGGGGGGGTATGGCAGCTGCTTTCAAGCCTTTGGAAAATATATCCAATCCAACTTCTGTGTTTGTGTTTGAGAGTGAGTGAATGAGAGAGGGATCAAAGTTCTCTGTGTGCGTGTGTTTGAGAGAGGGGGGAGGGAGGGAGGGAGGGAGGCAGGAGGGGGAGGGAGAAGAAAAAGAATGGAAAAACTTATTTTGCAAGGGGGGAAAATGCTGTCGCTTTAAATAGGAACTGAGCATGCTTGGCTGTGGAATTCTGGGAGTTGAAGTCCACAAGTCTAAAAAGTGCCTCACCAGGCCTAAAGCTGACCGCACGTCACTGCTGTATTGGTACTACCCTCTGCTTTCTTTTGGCCAAGTCAAAAGAAGGTTTTATTTTCAGGGTTGTTTTTTTTAATTCAATATTTTTTTATTTTTTTAATACAAATTATACATATTATAGGAACAAAGTGTGGCCCGGGTCTCTTCTATTACATCCTCTCATTGACATAGCCCATTTTACATCATAGTTCTGTTTTCACTTTCAGCCAAATTATCCTCTTCTATTATTTAGCATTATAATGAATAATAATGTATTATTGTACATTAGTAGACCAATAAGATTAGCAGTAAGATTGTTATTGTTAGGTAATTAATTAAGAAATAAAGAAATGATAGCATGTTGCTAATTGTAGAAAATATTGAAAGAAATGCTCTCTAGGTTTAAATTGAATTAGAAGATATATGTTGCCTATAGTAAAATATATAAATGGAGAAAATAAGAAATGAAAATCCGGTATAACTTTGAAAGGGAAATTGAAGATATTGTTTAGGTGTTAAGAAAAATAAGTAGAGATGAAAATAATAGTTTATTTGCAGGCTTTTGTCTTTTAGTGTCGTCAGTTCTCCAGCTACTGTCACATCCACTGTAAAGACTTTATTGTCTTCCTTATAGACAATTGTTAAGTCTGGCATGTTATGCAGGAAGTGCCGGTTTGACTGAATTCTAAAGTCATAAGTCACTTTTTTTCAGTGCTATTACAACACTGAACAGCCACTAAATGAACTACTTTAAGTCAAGAACTATCTGTACTCCTGTATCTTGGAGTCTTAGTGGACAAGCAACTAAATATGAGCCAGCAGTGTGCAGCGGCAGCCAAAAAAGCCGATGCAATCCTAAAATGCATTAACAGAGGGATACAATCAAGATCGAGGGTGGTACTAATACCACTCTATAAATAAAGCCTTAGTAAGGCCACACCTAGAGTACTGCATCCAGTTTTGGTTGTCACTCTATAAAAAAGATGTTGAGACTCTAGAAAGAGTTCAGAGAAGAGTAACCAGGATGATTAGGGGGGTAAAATATACAATGAACAGTTGCAGGAACTGGGCATGGCTAGTCTAGTGAAGAGAAGGACCAGGGGAGACATGATGGCAGTCTTCCAATATTTGAGGGGCTGCCACAGAGAGGAAGGGGTCAAGCTATTTTCCAAAGCACATGAAGGCCAGGTGAGAAATAATGGATAGAAACTGACCAAGGAGATTCAACCTAGAAATAAGGAGGAACTTTCTGACAGTGAGAACAATCAACCCATAGAACAGAAGTTGCCTTCGGAAATTGTGGGAGCTTCATCAGTGGAAGTTTTCAAGAAGAGACTGGACTGCCATCTGTCAGAAATGGTGTAGGGTCCCCTGCTTAGGTGGGTGGGAGGTTGGACTAGATGACCTACAAGGTCCTTTCCAACTCTGTTAATCTGTTAACCGTTTCCGCAATGAGAAAAGACAACTAGTAAAGCAGTTTTCTAAAATTCCTTGCAGTGCGGAGGGAGAGTCGTTAAGGGGGGGCAGCCCTTGAAGAGCATTCGGAGACTTCAACTTGTCCAGAATGCAGCCGCGCGAGAGATTGTGGGTGTACCTCGATACACCCACGTTACACCTATCCTCCGCGAGCTACACTGGCTTCCAATCGGTCTCCGGATACGTTTCAAGGTGCTAGTTATTACTTATAAAGCCCTTCATGGTATTGGACCTGGGTACTTGAGAGACCGCCTGCTGCCAATTACCTCCCAAAGTCCCATTAGATTGCACAGGGTTGGCCTCCTCCGGGTTCCATCTACTAGCCAATGCCATCTGGCTACGACCCGGGGGAGGGCCTTCTCTGTGGCAGCTCCGGCCCTTTGGAACGAACTCCCCGCAGAGATTCGGACCCTCACCTCTCTCCCTGCATTCCAAAAAGCCGTTAAGACCTGGCTGTGCTGGCAGGCCTGGGGTTGATGAGTTCCCTTCCCCTCTCGACAGGTGTGGTTGTTGTTATTTTAAATGTCTATTTTGTATTTGCATGTTCCCCTTCCCGTTGGAGTTGTTCGCCGCCCTGAGTCCCTTTTAGGGAATAGGGCGGCATATAAATAAAATAAAATTTCAAACTTCAAACTTCAAGTATATCAGAATGCTATTTCTGTCTTTGGGAGCAGCGCCTTCAACTGTGACATGGTTTGTTTTCATCGCCGTTTGCGAAACAAGCGGCGGGAGTGGGATTTCCCCACCACACAAACACACACACCCTCACACCAAGCCAAAAACCAAACAAACTGTTATGACTTAAGAGCGAAAGACAAGCCTTCCATCTGGCACCTCTTCTGCAGGGAATCTGCAGGTTGCATGTCAAACAGCAAAGTCAATTATTTCTCATCTGCAAACAAAATTGCTTCCTTTTTTTCCCAAGCATTGTTTGACCAGGTGGCAGCTTTCCAGGTTGAGCGAAGTTCCCATCGCTTGCTACCTGATCCAAATCAGATCCCATATTGAGCCGAGCAGACACCTTCTGCTTCAAAGCATCTGCTCCCACTTGGAGGATCTCCAACAGATGTTTTCAACGCCGTTGTATCCCCCTTAGGTTACCATCATAATTATTAAAGCCAATTTAAGGGCCGGGAGGCACAGCTAAATGATCACCCAGAGGTGTTTGCAGCTGGAATACGGGATTGGAGGAGGAGGGGGGGATAGACGGACCAAAATGAATTTAGTTTAAGTTTGTCCACATCTTCTCCAGCCTAGTGCCTTGCCTTCCCTGACATTTTGGACTACAGATCCCATCATCCCAAAGGGTTGGGACTGGTGGAAATGGCAGTCTGAGTTCTCTGGAAGCTTTGCAGGAAGCAACATGTCTGGAAATCATAAAGGCAGATTTGTAGCCCTTGCATTTTTATTTTATTTTATTTATAGTCCATCTTTGTAATTTTAACATCAGGCAGCAAACACACCTCATATTCAAAGTAACCCAGCCAGCTTTCATGGTTAACACCGGATTAGAACTCTCCATCTCCTAGTGATTGGCCCAAAGTCATCCAGTTGTCTTTCATGGCTAAGGCGGAACTAGAATTCTCCATCTCCTAGTGGTTGGCCAAAAGTCAACCAATTGCCTTTCATGACTAAGGCGGAACTAGAACTCTCCATCTCCTAGTGATTGGCCCAAAGCCAACCAATTGCCTTTCATGGCTAAGGCAGAACTAGAACTCTCCATCTCCTAGTGATTGGCCCAAAGTCAGCCAATTGCCTTTTGTGGCTAAGGCGGGACTAGAACTCTCCATCTCCTAGTGATTGGCCCAAAGTCAACCAATTGCCTTTTGTGGCTAAGGCGGGACTAGAACTCTCCCTCTCCTGGTGATTGGCCCAAAGTCAACCAGTTGCCTTTCATGGCTAAGGCGGAACTAGAACTCTCCCTCTCCTGGTGATTGGTCCAAAGTCACCCAATATGGCCATGGCAGGATTTGAACTCACGGTCTCCCGGTTTATAGCCCAGTTCCTTAAAGAGACCAAATTGACTCTCTTCACATCCATGTTTAAGGACATTTCCTTTCAATGGAACTTGATTCAACAAAAATTTTGAGCTCAATTGTGGTCGTAAGTCAAGGACTATCTGTACTTAAGGATGTTCTTCACACTTACGACTGTTGCAAGATTCCCGCAATCCTGTGATCAAAATTCGAATGCTTGGTAATCAGCCTGTATTCCCAGCCGGTTTCCAACAAGGATAGTCAATTCGGAAAGCTGGATAGGCTAAATAACTATGGGATTCATTTAACAACTATGGGGTGGGTGGGAAAAGTTGTAAAATCAGGCGTGACTCACTTAACAGCAGCCTTGCTTAGCAATGGAAATTCTGGTTCCAATTGTGGTTGTAAATTGAGGACTACCTGTATGTGATTGCAGATAGTCTTCGACTTATGACCACAACCGAGCCCCAAATTTGTTGTTAAGTAAGACATGTAAGTGAGTTTTGCCCCATTTTATGACTTTCCTGACCACAGTTGTTAAGTGAATCACTGCAGTTGATCAGTTAGTAACCTAGTTGTTAAGTGAATCTGGCTTCCCCATTGACTTTGCTTGAAGGAACATCACAAAAGGGGATCACACAACCCCGGGATGCTGCAGCCGTCATAAATATGAATCAGTTTGCCAAGCATCCCATTTTGATCACCTGACCATGGGGTGGGCGTGTGCAAAGGTCGTAACTATGAAAAACGGTCCTAAGTCACATTTTTCAGTGCTGTTGTAACTTTGAACGGTCACTAAGTGAACTGTTGTAAGTCGAGGACTATCTGTACCGCGGCAAGATTACTATATGCACAGAAATGGAAAGATCTAGCACCAGCCACCGTGGAGGAATGGTCGGCGATGTTGACAAGAGTTTGCTGAAATGGACAAATTGACTTCTTGGATTAGAGAAAAAAAACCTTATTTACATTTATTAGTGACTGGAAGCCTCTTATATATTTCTGTGTAAAAATGAAGAAAAAACGAACTTTTGATTTACGGTGTCAGGATCAGATAGGAGAGATTTCCAGAAAGAAAAGTAATACGATGCATCTTTAGAGAGAGGGGTTAAAAATATGTTTGTACTCCTAGCTACTGTGAAGAATATCAAAATCTATTACAATACAATACAATAGCAGAGTTGGAAGGGACCTGGGAGGTCTTCTAGTCCAACCCCCTGCCTAGGCAGGAAACCCTATACCGTTTCAGACAAATGGCTATCCAACATCTTCTTAAAGACTCCCAGTGTTGGGGTATTCACAACTTCTGGAGGCAACTTCTGTTCCACTGATTAATTGTGTATCTTCCTTCTTTCTTTTCTATTTTTCTTCAGCTTTCATTCTCTTGCACTTTTTTGCTTTTTAATTTCCTTTCCTTTATATTTTTATTATAAATTGTTATTATCTTCTTGTTCAAACTTTTAATTAAAATTATATACAAACAAGGCAATTTCACTAACTAAAGTCACAGCAATCTGCACTATCGTAAAGATCAGAGTCTATCCATAGATACCCCCTTGACTAAAATCAAATAGAATAGAACAGAATAACAGAGTTGGAAGGGACCTTGGAGGTCTTCTAGTCCAACCCCCTGCTTAGTCAGAAAACCCTACACCCCTTCAGACAAATGGTTGTCCAATCTCTTCTTAAAAACCTCCGGTGTTGGAGCATTCACAACTTCTGGAGGCAAGTTGTTCCACTGGTTAATTGTTCTAACTGTCAGTAAATTTCTCCTTAGTTCTAAGTTGCTTCTCTCCTTGATTAGTTTCCATCCATTGATTTTTGTCCCGTCCTCCGGTGCCTTGGAGAATAGCTTGACTCCTACTTCTTTATGGCAACCCCTGAGATATTGAAAGACTGCTATCATGTCACCCCTAGTCCTTCTTTTCATTAAACTTTTCATTCATGTTCTCTTAGCGCAGATATTTTGTTTCCATTTTGAATATGCAAGCTCAAATTAAAATTTGCAACAATTACTGTAGGAGCATTTAAGCAAGCAAGCAATTGGTAGTAAAAAAACTGGCAACCCACCACTGGTTAGGAACTAACTTGTGAGATAGTATTGGCTTGTGGTTTGCTAAAAGGGATTTAAAAAGAAATCTCATTGTCTTACCAGAATAGAGAATTGAACTAATCCCTATCTGGTTTTTTTTTTTACTACTTATTTGATTTTTTTAAAAATTTCTAGCCTTTTTTGTGGGGTAAGTAACCTCAAGGCAGTGTACATACCTGATGCTACTCGGTTCCACCACAAAACCGCGGTAGACTAAAGCGCGCTCGACGAAAGCGCGTACCTGACGTCATCACAGTGCGACGAAAACAGCACGCTGTGAGCGGTAAAGTTAAAATTAAAGCGTAAACCTAAACCTAACCCCCCCAAACCTAACCCTAAACCTAACCCTAAACCTAACCCTTACCTTTAAGTGAATCAGCTTGCTTTAAAAGCGCTTTTTAAAGCGCCCTTTTTTCTCTGTGGTCGTATTTGTTGCGCTGCTGATGACGTCAGGTACGCGCTTTAATCGGGCGTGCTTTAGTGGACCACGGTTTTGTCGTGCCACGATGCTACTCTTTCCCCCTACAATGACAACATTGTGAGGTGGTTTGAGTGGAGGGACAGTAATTTGCACAAAATTCACCTAGCATTAAACCAAACCAAATCAATTTGTTTTCTTAAAATGTTGGGAGGAAGATTCAGGTATAGAAATGACGGAAAAATATGCCCCATTGTTCTGCCTATGAGCATCTCCCTCATGCTGTCCATACTTAAAATGTGCAATACTAGCAAAGCAATTATATGCCAAATAAGTTGGTTGTGTAAGATAAGGGAAAATAGAACAAAATTTGAATTAATGAACAAAATGAGTTGGGTCTACAAATTATTATGGGAGGGGCTATAGTTTCTCAATACTTCCAGACCCTTTTGTGACTATGAAAATGGCAAAGCTTCGCCATTTTCTAGGTTGAAGACTTCTTCCAAACACAACTAAGGAGAAATTTCCCGACAGTGAGAACAATTAGATCAGTGGAACATTTTACCTCCAGAGGTTGTGGGTGCTCCAACAATGGAAGTTTTAAAGAAGAGACTGAATAGACACTTGTCTGGAATTGTATTGGGTGTCCTGCTTGAACAGGGGGCTGGACTAGAAGACCTCCAAGGTCCCTTCCATCTCTGTTATTCTGGTTTCAAGGACCATTCACATAGTTTAAAACTTAAATAGGATAATTCATTCTTCTTTCCAACTGATCTAAACCTCATGAAGGGATTTTCTTTCAATCACATGCCCTCCACCTATATTTGCTTTCAAATCATATCATTCTCAACTCATTCATGGTCGCTTGGAGCATCTTACAAAAAAAAAAAAAACCACCAAATAAAGTCCAATAAATTCATGCCCTCTGGTGACCACAATCAAATAAATCACTGCAAGGAAATGGACTGAATCGGGATCTCCCTAGACTTAATCCAGTATCTTCCCGCTGGAAACAATCTTCTAAAGTCTGAGAATCTTTTGCAAAGGAATTAATAAAACAAGATACAATTCTAAGTGCGTTGATGCTGCTATGAAACTCCTTTTCTAAAGACAAGAGGATTATTAAGCGCTGGAACAAGACTAATATGGGCCCCCCAAATGCAATGTGCACCCCCCCTGTGCATGCATCCCACCCCTGCGCATGTGCGCATGGCCTCCATGCATGCGATCGCGACCACCCGAATGTGCCCCCCCGCGCATGTGGGGCAGGGGGTCACTGCTTTGCCGAAACCCCATGAGGTCACTGTTTCAACCTCTGTGTCAATACCTGAAGTTATTAAGTGAATCACATGGCTGTTAAGTAAATCCTCCTCCTTTTCCCCTTCATGGGCCCCCTTTGAACTCCATGGGTCCCGGAACAATGTACCGGCTGCCCCTCCCTCTTCTCAGGCCTGTCTAAAGACAGTAGTAATGATCTTTTTGAAGGTTCATTGTGCTTTGACCCTAAGAAGACGGCGTGATAATTTTTTTAAAAAGCAAAACAAAAAGCAGATCTCCAAACAATCGATTCAGCCAATGGATGAAGACCTGAACGCATTCCATGCAAGCCGCTGTGAGTTTTCAGAAGTCCCAAATCTGAGAATCCAGCGGGTCCCGTCTTGCGCCAACTTCAAAAGATCTGGGCCGAAGTGGTTGGCTTCCCCATAGAAGTCCCGCCGTCCCTCCATTTCCCCCACCCTACCCTTCAAACGTTCATACCTGGATGACCCGCATGTTAAGGCCGGTCTCCTGAGCCAGCTGCTCACGGATGTGCCGGGTGGGTTTCGGAGTGGCGGCGAAGGCTGCTTTGAGGGTCTCCAGTTGTTTGGCTTTGATGGTGGTGCGGGGCCCCCTCCGTTTGGCCCCCAGATTTTGGTCGTCGTTCTCATTGCTGCCCACCTCCTTGTCGGAGATATTGGCGCTTTCCAAGTCCTTGGCGTCGTCCTGGCTGGGGTCTTGCGAATCCGGGGACAGGCTGGGGTCGCTACCAGTGGTAGCTGCAAGAGGAAGAAGCAGAGGTATAAGTAAAAAGGGGATAGAGATTGTGTTGCAGGGGTCCTGCAATCATTGATATACAACACTAATAAAACACAAACACAAATATAAGTTTATGTAGAGCATCAGCACACACACACACACACACTCACACACACACACACACATATATATATATATTAGATTTTTTACAACCCCTGGTAAGCCCCAATTATGGGAGGAAGCTAACTGCTTCCATCATCTGTCAATTGGCCCGTCACAAGAGTCCATCACGACAGAAACCCAATATTTTTACTGTTGCCTTTGTTATATTTGTGTTTTTTTTAATTTGTGCTGATAAATAAATAAAGGGAGACTAGTATAGATCTATTTCAAGCTATTTAGCTCTCATCAGCTAGCCATACCCTTACTGGGATTTGAACCTGGGCTATATTACATATACAATATACATTGTATGTATACATATATACAATATATATACAAATGCACAAATACACACACACAGAATATGTATGTGTGCATGTATAATATGTAGACAGCACAATATATGAGATAAAATGTTAAAGTAAGGTAAAACCATGATAAAAATCACCATAATATGGCACCAGAGAGTCGCAATAGGATAGATGCTATAACTAATAAAGCACAACCACAAATATAAGTTTATGTAGAGCATCAGCATACACCACACACACACACACACACACACACTGTATGTGTTCCTGTATAATATGTAGACAGTACAATATACCAGAAAAAATATTTAAGTAAGGTAAAACCATGATAAAAATCAACATAATAGGGCACCAGAGAGTCGCAATAAAATAGATGTTATAATTGAACATCTAAGGAAGCTAACCATCTATGGCAGGGGTGTCAAACTCGAGGCCTGTGGGCCAGATCTGGCATGTGGGGTGCCTTAGATGCAGCCCGCGAGGCTGCCCTGGGAACAGTGAAGGATCGGTCCGCAGTGCCTCTGCCAGCAAAAACAGAACTAGGGAGGGAGGCGCTCGGCCCCCCATACGATGTCAGTGCATTGAGAGTTCATAACTGGAAGAGACATGGCAACTGGATCAGCCAATGAGGGGCTGTTTGGAAACTGAAACAGTATTTGCTGTGTGAGCGCCGAGGAGACAGCAAGGAGCCTGGGCGTGGCTTAGCTCAACTGTTCTGTACTAAAGCTCTGAGTCTGTGCAGAGCTCTAAACTAGTCTGTTGCTCTGAACTGAAACTGTTCTCTCCTCTGCCTGTGTTTGCTTGTATTTACTGCCAGGTTGGAAAACCTGCTTTTCGTATTGTATATTTACTTCATGTGTCCATATTATGTATAAAGAGACGTTAATGAATCCTGCTGAAACAGTTACCTGGGTGTGCTTTCTGGTTGTTGATTGCTGCAACAAACTCTGACTCAGGTGCCCCCAACACCGGAGGAGAGCCTTCTCTGTGGCTGCTCCGACCCTCTGGAACGAACTCCCCGTGGAGATTCGTACCCTCACCACCCTCCAGGCCTTCCGCATAGCCCTTAAAACCTGACTGTTCCGACAGGCCTGGGGCTAAAGACTCGCTGCCCCACTTCGAATGGTATGATTGTTGTGCTTTTAACTATGTATGGTTTTTATGTTTTTTGTTATTCTGTTTGTATTTCCCTTCCCTTTTGAGTTGTGAGCCGCCCTGAGTCCCTTCAGGGAAAAGGGCGGCATACAAATAAAATTAAACAAACAAACAAAACAAACAACACAAGTGATATTGAGCTGGCCACGCCCATCCTGGCCACCCCCCAACCCCTCCATGGAGGTCAAACACAACCCTGATGCGGCCCTCAATGAAATCAAATTTGACACCCCGGATCTATGGTATACCCTCAAGCAACCTTCTCTCCGAACAGAATGCTTAAAAGTCTGCACACTTGATGAGCAACACGGATATTGCAACTCTCACGGTCAAAAACTACACAGGCAGAAATTAGGAATTTGCAATCATTCACCAAGCCTTTCTGATCCCGAGTTATTTCAGAGCAATGCCTTCAGAGAGATGACCCATCTTAAAATAAGCAGGAGAAAGCTTGACTGAGGACAGAGTTTGTGAAGGCAGGGTTTGGGGGTCAGTACATTGGACTTGAGGCTCCATCTTAATAAACAGCTGAGCTAAACTTCAAAACCATCCATCTTCACTCTGAAATCCTCACAGCGGTATTTCGCAGTGGTTGTGGATCTGTTGTGGCCTGCCAGGAGCCAGCAGAGTTGGCAGCAGATTCGGACAGTGAGGAAGTGGTTGGGGAGAACATGGGGCAGTCCTAGAGTCTGGGGAAGCCTCTGAGGAGGGCTCTGTGTCGGAGGCAGAGAAGGGGCCAGAGCCGTATGCCAGTTATCAGCTGCCTTCAGAGTCAGTCATCAGTGAGGCAGGCGAACAGCTGGAGCCTGTTCCCAGTGTGTGCATGCACAGAGTTGCCAGACGAAGGGAACAGCTAAAGAACACAGGTTGACTTGGGAGTAAGGCCACAGGTGGACGATGAATGGCCCCTTCCCAGAGGAAATAAAAGAGGAGCGAAAGGGGAGTGGAATTTGCAGGAGACCATTAGTTCGCTTAATTGGTTCGTGACTCTCCGAGGCTCCTTAAGACCTGGCTAGCCCGTCAGGCCTGGGGATAAAGATAATCTGTCCCCACCTGAATGATGAATAAATGTTGCTTACTATTTTATTTTATGTATTGTTTTGCGTCTATTGTCTGTACCCCCCTTTCCTTATTTTATGTAAGTCACCCTGAGTCCCCTCAGGAAAAAGGGCGGCCTATAAATACTAATAAAATCTAAATCTAAAATCTAAATCCTTCCTAGGTTTTGTAGATCTCAGCTTGTCAGCTCTCCAAGCCAGATAAGGTCTGTGATTGTAAATCCTCTCTCGAAAGACTATGCTGGATGTGAATGAGCAGAATTCACCGTCAATTAATAAAAGGGGTTTTTGCTGGGACAAAAAGTTTGCTTGATGCTCTCGGGAAGCCTGCATCAGAACAGGATCACTAATAACATTAAACATGGTAGATCCTGAAAAAACTAATGTTCTACCTCTCCCTGATCTCCGCTGGCTAAAAGGAGTGGAGCAACTTGCTTAACAACCACCTTGCTTAGCGGCAGAAATTCTGTGGTCATCAGCCCTGATGGCATTACCCAGACGGGTAATATAACGTCTGCAAGAAAGCAACCAAGCTCAGAAATACCAAGGACCCCTCAGACCAAAGTTTTATTTTCTTATTTAAATTTTGTTTTTGATTTTACTTCAGTTTATGGCCCACCCAACTCCAGTGGACTTTGGAGATGACCAGCAGCCTTTGAGAATGGCAATATACCAGTGGTTTTTTTTTCAAGCTAGCCACACAAGATGCTACATTGGGAAGATCCTATAGATTTCCATACTAAACACCCCATCAAATATTCCCATGAGATTGGCTCTCAGGTAAATGTAAGGGCAATTCCTTCCTTAAATGTGTATTTCAAGCATTTTTCCTGGGGGCGAATGGAATTTGGTAGCAGGCGATTATTTGATCTAGTGATTAAAGCATCAGTCTAGAAGCTGGGAGACCATGAGTTCTAGTCCTGCCTTAGGCATGAAAGCTGATTGGATGACTTTGAGTCAATCACCAGGAGACAGGGAGTTCTAGTCTCACCTAAGCATGAAAAATGACTGGGTGACTTTAGGCCAGTGTTTCTCCGTGACCCGTCAAAACCGCGGTCCACTAAAGCGCACCAGATTAAAGCGCATACGTGACGTCATCAACAGCGCGACGAAAAAAATTAAAAATAAATTAAATTAAAATTAAAATAAAATTAAAGCAAGCCGATTCACGTAAAGGTAAGGGTTAGGTTTAGGGTTAGGGTTAGGGTTAGGTTAAGGGTTAGGGTTAGGTTTAGGGTTAGGTTAAGGGTTAGCGTTAGGTTTAGCGTTAGGTTAAGGGTTAGGGTTAGGGTTAGGTTTAGGGTTAGGTTTAGGGTTAGGTTAAGGGTTAGGTTTAGGGTTAGGTTAAGGGTTACGTTAAGCGTTAGGGTTAGGTTTAGGGTTAGGTTAAGGGTTAGCGTTAGGTTTAGCGTTAGGTTAAGGGTTAGGGTTAGGGTTAGGTTTAGGGTTAGGTTTAGGGTTAGGTTAAGGGTTAGGTTTAGGGTTAGGTTAAGGGTTAGGTTTGGGGGGGTTAGGGTAAGGTTTTCGCTTTAATTTTAAATTTACCACTCACAGCGCGATGTTTTCGTCGCGCTGTGATGACGTCACGTACGCGTTTTCGTCGAGCGCGCTTTATTCTACCGCGGTTTTGTGGTGGAACCGTGTTTCTCAACCTTAGCAACTTGAAGATGTCCGGACTTCAACTCCCAGAATTCCCCAGCCAGCGAATGCTGGCTGGGGAATTCTGGGAGTTGAAGTCCGGACATCTTCAAGTTGCCAAGGTTGAGAAACACTGCTTTAGGCTAATCACTAGGAGATGGTGAATTCTAGTCCTGCCTTAGGCATGAAAGCTGACTGGGTGACTTGGGGCCAGTCCCTCTCTCTCAATCCAACCCAATTCCCAGGGTGGTTGTAAAGAAACTAGGAGAAGGAAGGAATATTAGTTCTGTTCGGCAGCTTGAATTATTTATAAAATAATAAAAGCAGGAAAAAAATAAATACGAAATATAATTAAAATAAACAAATAAAATGCAGTCTCTGCCAGACCCTGTCTTAGATTTCATATGAAGAAATCCCTCCTTTCTTAAACTTATCTGTGTTTTTCACTCTGATTTTTCTCACACGGGAGTGAAAATTGTCCCCAATTCGCCCCCCTTCTCCTTCCTCTCCCTCCCCACAAGCCTTCACACTTTACACGTGTACACACTGACATGCGGGTGTGAAAACTGACCCAGGCACCTCCGTGTTAAGTCTGCCTGGCCAAACATCAGCCTGGCCTGTGAATTTCCTCACCGCCGTCACCCAACGCCTGGCTCTCTCCCGCCACCCACCCACCCAAATGCTTTCCACCAAATCCACATGGCCCGTCTGCCTTCTCTGATCTCCCTGGCATTTAAAAATGGAGATCCAATTTTCGGTTCCCCCTAGCATCGTTTTTTTTTCCCAAAAGGAAGGGACCCATAGACCCCTCGTGGCTCGCTCCGCCCCATAGTTTACAACCAAGTGTGGATAGCGTTGAGTTACACATCTCTCCCGATCCCTGTGATCTGCTTTGTCTGGTGTGACTTTATGAGCACACACATACGCACACACACACCCCACCGGCAAAGTAAAAGAAACAAAACAAGTCGGCTTGAAATCCGACTCGGCAAGCAACACCACCGCACCATCACTTCAAATATTTGTCTGACATTCAGTCAATCTTTACGGGCCACTGAAGCTTTGATTCTCAACCGCAAGAAAGCTTACAGCTTTTTCTCCAATCCAGACCACCACCACCCCACTTCCCCCCCACTCTCCCTTCCTAAATAATAAAATAGTTTTCTTTCCTAACTGTGGTGCATAGAAGGAAGCCAAGAAAGGGTCAACCACAAAGAGAAGAGAAAGGAGGGATGGCAGGAGAGAGAAAAAAAAACCCATGGACGACAAGAAGGAAAAGGTGCAGTTTTGCAGACGACTGAGAAATGACTTCGATGAAGAAGAAGGGAATGAACAAAAGCCCAGCCTAGAAGACAAAATGAAATATGTGTGTGTGTGTGTGTGTGTGTGTGTGTATCCAATTCAGACACATTTTATTCCAAATTAATGCCTATAGAATTAAGCATGCAGAGAGTAGTTCTAACTTTTAAGGTCTGCTAAGCATTGAGCTCATTTCTAAGCACAGCACAGCCCTAACTTCCACATTATTATTATTGTTTGTTTTATTTATTAATTACATTCTGCATGATTGTGATGGTCTATTTACCTATTTTTCTTATTCATTACATTTATAGGCCACCCATCTCGCTATCAATTATACAGTATGGAAAAACAACGATGTACCGTAATAATATATAATAATATCGTTGGTTTCTTTTTCATATTGTAAGGTTGACAGCAAGATAGGTGGCCTATAAATGTCAATCTTACAATATATATGAAAATAAAAACCAACATTATTATTATATATTATTACCGTATATTGTTGTTGTTTTCATACTGTATAATTGATATCGAGATGGGCGGCCTATAAATGTCAATCTTACAATATGAAAATAAAAACCAACATTATTATTATATATTATTACCGTATATTGTTGTTGTTTTCATACTGTATAATTGATATCGAGATGGGCGGCCTATAAATGTCAATCTTACAATATGAAAATAAAAACCAACGATATTATTATATATTATTACCATATATTGTTGTTGTTTTCATACTGTATAATTGATATCGAGATGGGTGGCCTATAAATGTCAATCTTACAATATGAATATAAAAACCAACATTATTATTATATATTATTACGGTATATTGTTGTTGTTTTCATACTGTATAATTGATATCGAGATGGGCGGCCTATAAATGTCAATCTTACAATATGAAAATAAAAACCAACGATATTATTATATATTATTACCATATATTGTTGTTGTTTTCATACTGTATAATTGATATCAAGATGGGTGGCCTATAAATGTCAATCTTACAATATGAAAATAAAAACCAACGATATTACATATTATCACTGTATATCGTTGTTTTCATACTGTATAATTGATATCGAGATGGGCGGCCTATAAATGTAATTAATAAGTAAAATGGATCCAATAAACAACCATTATAGTGCAGAATATAATCTTATAATGATATAATAATAGCAGTACTTGTTTCTTCGGTTGTTTATGTTACCCGATTTACAGGATTCCAGGCGAGGGAATCCAGTTGAAGACATTCCCTAAATTAATTCGAAATTAACATGAAGGGAAAAAAAATTCACACCAACAAGAAGAAAAGGAAAAAAAGAGGCAGCTGAGGATACAACATCGACAATAATTAATCATGTCTCACAGTTTCCAGATTGTCCCATGCTGGAGAGAATTGTTGTTGATATTGGCGCGGTTGTTATTATGATAATGTTTTACTTTTACTGCTGGTATCCCTTCGAACCAGTGTAAGTGTGAAGGGTGATAAGTGATACGGGTGATAAATTTGGGGAGAACGTGTGGATTGACTGATGAGGAATGTGTGATAGTTCAACAGGGATTCCCAATTTGGAGGTGCGATAGTCGTAGTCGCAAAACCCCACTCACAATTCGTCCTTAACGTATTCACAAATCTATCCTCACTTTATCCTTAACGTAAGGGGGGTATCCTTAAATTTATCCTTAAATTATACAAAAGAGATGAAGGAAACTTTCCAGAAACCAGGAAAGGAATTTGGGGTGGAAGGAGGTATTTAAACTCTTCCAGTCCCCTAAAATAAATCCCTGGGATGAAAATATCACATCTTAAAGCTTTTCTTTTTTTTGGTATAGCTTTGCTCTCGAGATTCTAGGATAACGACAGAAAGTCTAAATCATCTCCTCCCGGATTAAAGAGAGAAGGGTTCAAATCACTCTCTGAGCGTTAAAATCACTGCTTGATCTATGTTATAGGTTCACTGTCAGAATAAAATGGAATATCCCAGATAAGCCGTCCTGAGCTCTTAAGGTGGGTGAGGGAGAAGAAAAAAAAAAGAGAGCAAAAGAGGTTATAAGTGTGAAGAATAAATGTATCACAATAGCAACTATAGCTATTGTGCGCTTAGGAAATTCTAGATTTGGGATTTAATATTACAACATAAAGTGTCCTTTCTTGATTTAAAAAAAATACATAGTAATTTAACATTATATATAAAAAGTAAAGGTTTCCCTTGTCCAGTTTTGTCCGACTTTATTATATGTAATAATGAAACCTAATTTAATGTGTCCTCTTGATAGAAATAAATAGGAACTTCATGTGTGATCTCTCCCCATTATTTATTTATTCCAACATTTCATACTGATGCTTCCCCCCCCCCCCTTTCCAAAAATATTTTCCCCCTCCCAGGGCAACACGCAATATTTTAAAATATGCACTTTACTTTAAAAAACAATAAAAATATGATTTTTTTTAAAAAAAAATCCCCATTGCTGGTGAGAAAGACGCAGCATGTCAAAGAGAGCAGGGATAAAATGAGATATGAGCATCAAAGCCATGTAAAAGAATTGAAAATGAAGCCCTTGCTTAAAAAAATAAAAATTAAAAATCAAAGAAATTCAAATCCCTGGGGGGCAAAACACCCCAAATGGCCTTGCGGCTAGAAAGATAAAGAGATGGTGGGTAAAATTAGGTGTGATTTATTAGGGAGGTTTTCCAGAAAGCAGGAGAGGTTAGTAGGAAGAAGGAGTGAATTCTAGATATTCATCTCATGTGGCCCAAATAGAGAATAAACTTAGAATCTTAAATCTTAAGGCCTTCGATGATCCAAAAGAGTGATTTCCAACCTTGGCAACTTCATGATGTGCAGACTTCAACTCCCAGAATTCCTCTGCCAGAATGCTGGCTGAGGAATTCTGGGAGTTGAAGTCCATGCAAAGTAAAATTATATTCCCAAAGCCAAGGTTGGGAACCGCTGTTTTCAAGCTCTGTGTCAGATGAACTACTGAATTTTATTACTCTATCAAGCTTGCAGATTTATTAACATCCCTGATCTTGTTAATGGATTAGCAAAATCTTGATTTTGGAGTCTTCCATTCAAATAATGGTATTTATATTTAGGGACATCAATGAAAAATGTCCCTAAACACTTGAAAGATAAATATTTGAATATTTATTTGGATATTCTAAATATTTGAAAGATAATTTTCAAAGGTAATGTGGAAGATAATTGTTTGGAGAGCTAGTTTGGCCTAGTCGTTAAGGCAACATATAGAAGCCAGGCGACAGGAAATTGTAGTCCTGCCTTCTCCGGGAAACCCGGATAGATGATTTTGGGACAATCACTAGGAGACGGTGAGTTCAAGTCCTGCCTTAGGCATGAAAGGTGTATGGGTGATTTTGGGACAATCACTAGGAGATGGTGAGTTCAAGTCCTGCCTTAGGCATGAAAGGTGGATGGGTGATTTTGGGACAATCACTAGGAGACTGTGAGTTCAAGTCCTGCCTTAGGCATGAAAGGTGGGCTGGGTGATTTTGGGACAATCACTAGGATACGGTGAGTTCTAGTCCATGAAAGTCGGCTGGGTGACTTTGAACTAGTCACCCTCTCGCTCAGCCTAACCTACCTCACAGGTTCTTGTAGGGGAAATAGGAGGGAAATTAGGTGTGTTTACTGCCTTGAGTTACTTAAAAAGTAATGGAAGTGCAATTTAAAAAAATTAATAAATATAGGTAGTTCTCGATTTACAACAATTCATTTAGTGACCGCTCAAAGTTACAACGGTGCTGAAAAAAATGACAGTTTTTCACACTGACGATCCCAATGGTCACATGATCAAAATTCAAATACTTGGCATCTGACTCACATTTACGACAGCTGTAGTGTCCCAGAGTCATGTGACCTCACTTTTGTGACCTTCTGACAAGCAAAAGTTAACGGGCAAGCTAGATTCACTTAACAACCGTATTATTAATTTAATTGCTTCAATGATTCGCTTAACAACTGTGATAAAAAGGTCGTAAAATGGGAGCAAAACTCACTTAACCACCGTCTCACCTAGCAACAGAAATGTGGGGCTCAGTTGTGGTCATAACTCAAGAACTGCCTGTATTTCAAGGGAGGATGTAATTCAACTTAGTGACTGTATGATTAGAAAGAATATCGCCTTTTGCAACCTTCTAACAAGCAAAGTCACGGGAGAAATCCGATTCCCTTAACAACCGTGTTACTAATGTAACGGGATTTGCTTAACAACTGTGGAAAGAAAGGTCGTAAAACGGGCAAAATTCACTTAACAAATGTCTCACTTAACAGCACAAATTTTGCAAAAATTCTGGAATGTGCAGAGATGGATAGGTCAACCCTAAAAATCAAGGAAAAAGATGATTCAGATCATTTTACAACAAGGGAACTATTTTTCAATTGGTTAAATGACAGGTATTGAGGTTGGAGGAATGGAATTAGGTGAAATATGGTCGACATGAGAAAGAAAAACATGAGTAAATATCTTGATGGTTGTATAATCGATACTATAATGGAAGATAGTATAGTACGTGTTGTAAAGATGATAGATATTATCGCATATTTATTTATATTTATATATTATATATATATATATATATATATATATATATATATATATATATATATATATATATATATATATATATATATATACACATACATACATACATACATACATACATACATACATACATACATACATACATACATACATATATATATATATATATATATATATATATATATCCACCCTGTGTGTGCACTGCTAAGAATGACATCTTTAACTGGTAAGACTGAAAAGGAGAAATAGGAAGTATTTCTTAGGAAGTATCAGCCTCGTATGAGTAGGACTTAAAGTCTGGACCAGAGATGGTATTCAGCAGGTTCTGACCAGTTCTGGAGAACCAGTAGCAGAAATTTTGGGTAGTTCGGAGAACCAGCAAATACCACCTCTGGCTGGCCCTGCCCCCATCTATTCTCTGCCTCCCGAGTCCCAGCTGATCAGGAGGGAATGGGGATTTTACAGGACCCTTACCCTGCCACGCCCACCAACCCATGCCTGCTGAGCCACTGGTAGTAAAAAATTTTGAATCCCACCATCAGTCTGGGGTCTATATCATCAAATGCGGAAGACCGATGTTATTCTGAAAAGTTTATTGACATGTTTTGACTTCTCCTATGAAGAAAAGTCTAGAACTTTAAATCTTGTTTTGAGTTAACCTGCTTGATATTTCTAAAAATTCTTTTTAAATTCTGCAAAACTTTTCTTAATGTGAAAGTCTTGGGATTTGAGTCCCCATCCCAAAATCATGGGCCTTGAAGTCTCCTGACCATAAAGGGCCGTTGTTTGTTTGTTGGGGTCTTCTAGGATTTGTTGAAGCCTTCTAGGCCAAAAATGGAGGGGTGGAGGGTGCTGAGAAGAAAGAAAGAAAGAAAGAAAGAAAGAAAGAAAGGAAGGAAGGAAGGAAGGAAGGAAGGAAGGAAGAGAGAGAGAGAGAGAGAGAGAGAGAGACAGACAGACAGACAGACAGAAGGGTGAAAGAAAGAAAAAGAAAGAAAGAAAGGGAAGGAGGGAGGGGAAAAGGAGAGGAAGGAAACCTGGCACTAGACGCAGCTTCGGAGGATAACCCAGAGCTGGAAGGGACCTGGAGGTCATCTAGTCCAACCCTGCTCCAGCAGGACACTCTTAAAGTGAGTTTCTGTCTTTTGATCCCCCCAGTTACGTGACTTCATAGTCACATGACCCTCACCAAGCCACGCCCAAGCCACGCCCACTGAACCGGTAGTAAAACTTTTTAGGTTTCACCACTGTTTTAACTAAATAATAAAACTTAACCCTTAACCACAGACCTGAGGTCATAGTGACTCCAACAGTTTTCCAAATTGTTCGGAACACCCCCATTTTTAGAAATGGACCGTTTCGGTTGCGAATAGAATTTATAAAATTTGTTAATTTGACCCGTGAATGAAAATTGTCAGTACCCAAAGTAAATTTAACAACATATCTCACCTATTGTTTTCATAGATTGAGAAAATTGTATGAGGGGTCATTATAACCTCGTGTCTGTAATAGCGTAGCTGAAACAGTACGTCTGTGGTTAAGAGTTAGAATCCCTTATTTCCTGGTGTGGTTTGTTTTTTTCCCTGCATACAATAAGAACCAATTGCCTCGGCACTTTATCCCTGCCCTGATCCTGGACCAAATGGAGTCCCGCAGCACTTTTTCTGAATGGCAACTTTTATTAACAGCTTCGGTGAGCTGCGTTTCATTTAATCCAATGCATAGATTGGCTCGACGGGTGAATGCCTCCGATGAAGCCGGCTGCAGCTCACAAAAGCCGCTGCCTTTTCATAAAGTTGGTTAGTCAGACAACCTACCGTGGGACTCCGTGTTCTATTTTGTTAAAATATAATGACGATTATGTTCTCCCTCCCTTTTGGAAAAACCTCTGCTTTTTTTTTCTTTTTCTTTTTTTTGTTATCATAAAATAAGCTGCTCTATAGAGCAGGGGTATCAAACTTAAGGCCTGCGGGCCTGGGGTCCTTAGATCCGGCCCATGGGGCTGCCTGGAAACAGGGAGGGACCGGCCTGCGGTGTCTCTGCTAGTGAAAACGGAGCTCGGGAGGGCCGTGTGCAGCCCTCCCGCGCTCCGTTTTCGTTGGCAGAGGGTTGCAGGAGGCCGTCGCAGCCGAAAACGGAGCTCGGGAGCCCGTTTCACTGGCAGAGCTCTCAGGCCACCACAGGCGCCCCCGATACAAGTGACATCGAGCTGGCCACGCTCCCTGGCCATGCCCCCCCCCACCCGAGGTCAAACGTAACCCTGATGCGGCCCTCCATCAAATCAATTTTGACACCCCTGATATAGAGGGTCCTTGGAGCCGAGGTGGCGCAGTGGTTAGGGTGCAGTACTGCAGGCCACTTCAGCTGACTGTTATCTGCAGTTCAGCGGTTCTAATCTCACCGGCTCAAGGTTGACTCAGCCTTCTATCCTTCCGAGGTGGGTGAAATGAGGACCCAGACTGTGGGGGCGATACGCTGACTCTGTAAACCGCTTAGAGTGGGCTGAAAGCCCTATGAAGCGGTATATAAGTCTAACTGCTATCGCTATTGCTATTGGTGCTCTCTGAGCTTGGATGTTTTCTTGCAGACATTTCACTACCAAACTAGGTAACCTCATCAGTGTTGGTAGGGAGTGGGGTTTGCCCTCATTTTATATTTTGGTGGCTTGCCCCGCCAGTGGGAGTAGGCGTAGCCTTGGAGAGTCTTTGGTTGGGCTGTTTACTGTTAGCTTGTCTGGGATATCTTGAATGTTGGCCTAACAATGGTACAATACCAAGATTAACATTTGACCAATACTCAAGAAGTAAACAACACCCCAAAACAAGCTCAAACAGTTCAACCAAGGAACCCCCAAAGCCATTTGCTCCCCCACTTAAAACAGTGGTGAAATCGAAAAAGTTTTACTACCCGTTCTGTGGGCGTGGCTTGGTGAGGGTCATATGACTATGTAGTCACGTAACTGGGGGGATCAAAAGACAGAAACTCACTTTAACAATGTCCTGCTGGAGCAGGGTTGGACTAGATGACCTCCAGGTACATACCAGCTCTGGGTTATCCTCCGAAGCTGCGTCTAGTGCCAGGTTTCCTTCCTCTCCTTTTTCCCTCCCTCCTCCTCTTTCTTTCTTTCTTTCTTTCTTTCTTTCTTTCTTTCTTTTTCTTTCTTTCTCTTTCTTTCACCTTTCTTTCTCTCTGTCTGTCTGTCTATCTGTCTCTGTCTGTCTATCTGTCTATCTGTCTCTGTCTGTCTGTCTGTCTCTCTCTCTTTCTCTCTTTCTTTCTTTTTTTTTCTTTCTCTTTCTTTCACCTTTCTTTCTCTCTGTCTGTCTGTCTATCTGTCTCTGTCTGTCTATCTGTCTATCTGTCTATCTGTCTCTGTCTGTCTGTCTGTCTGTCTCTCTCTCTTTCTTTCTTTCTTTCTTTTTTTTTCTTTCTCTTTCTTTCACCTTTCTTTCTCTCTGTCTGTCTGTCTATCTGTCTCTGTCTGTCTATCTGTCTATCTGTCTATCTGTCTCTGTCTGTCTGTCTGTCTCTCTCTCTTTCTCTCTTTCTTTCTTTTTTTTCTTTCTCTTTCTTTCACCTTTCTTTCTCTCTGTCTGTCTGTCTATCTGTCTCTGTCTGTCTATCTGTCTATCTGTCTCTGTCTGTCTGTCTGTCTGTCTCTTTCTTTCTTTTTCTTTCTTTCTCTTTCTTTCACCTTTCTTTCTTTCTGTCTGTCTGTCTTTCTCTCTCTCTCTCTCTCTCTCTCTCTCTCTCTCTCTCTCTCTCTCTCTCTCTCTCTTCTTTCTTTCTTTCTTTCTTTCTTCTCAGCACCCTCCACCCCTCCATTTTTGGCCTGGAAGGCTTCAACAAATCCTAGACGACCCCAACAAACAACCAATCAGGAGACCATAACAGGGCCATATAAAATGAGAACAAGCCCCACTCCTACCAGCACTGATAAGACAGTAAGGTAATGAAATGTCTGCAAGAAAACAACCAACCTCACAGAAACACAAAGACTCTTTCATTTTAAGCCCTGAGCTACAAATATCGATAATCTCTTATATTATTATTATTATTATTTTTAAAAAACCCTCCAGTTCGGGTTTTCCGTTACATGATCCAGTGCAAACTTTTTAAGTCTGTCGAATGTAAAATCCCTTCTCTTGCATTCCAGCTCTGAGTCGGAAATTGGATTCAGCAGCTGAAACGAAGCTTTCTCATTCAATGATTTTCACTGACTTCCCCTCTGTTCTCCTGTGACTTTCTTAATTATTTTGGCTTTTCTGCCTTCGCAAAGGCTTCATCCCACCCCTTCGACGCTGTTCCATTGTTCGAAGGGGAGTTTTGGATGGCACATTAATTTGGGAAAGGGAAAGGATGTTGTTTAAGCAGAGGCAGACCTGTCAGTCAGTGTCAACTTCCCTTTCTCAACCTCGGCAGTTTTAAGAAGTCTGGAACCTCAAGCAATGCCGGCTGGGGAATTCTGGGAGTTGGAGTCCAGACTTCTTAAAGTTGCCAAGGTTGAGAAATACGGCTATACAAACGATACTGAAATAAATGTGAGAGGGATAACCATTGAAATACGAGCCAGCCGTGTGCAGCAGCTGCCAAAAAAGCCAACACAGTTCTTGGCTACATAAACGGAGGGATAGAATCAAGATCACGTGAAGGGTTAATACCACTTTATAAGGCCTTGGTTAAGGCCACACTTGGAATACGGCATCCGGTTTTGGTCGCCACGATGTAAAAAAAGATGTGGAGACGCTAGAAAGAGTGCAGAGAAGAGCAAGAAAGATGATGAGGGGACTGGAGGCTAAAACATATGAAGAACAGTTGCAGGAACTGGGTAGGTCTAGTTTAATGAAAAGAAGGACTAGGGGAGACATGGTAGCAGTCTTCCAATATCTCAGGGGCTGCCACAAAGAAGAGGGAGTCAAGCTATTCTCCAAAGCACCTGGGGGCAGAACAAGAAGCAATGGAGGGAAACTAATCAAGGAGAGCAGCAACTTAGAACTGAGGAGAAATTTCCTGACAGTTAGAACAATTAATCAGTGGAACAACTTGCCTCCAGAAGTTGTGAATGCTCCAACACTGGAAGTTTTAAAGAAGATGTTGGATAACCATTTGTTTGAAACGGTATAGGGTTTCATGCCTAGGCAGGGGGTTGGACTAGAAAACCTCCAAGGTCCCTTCCAACTCTGCTATTGTATTGTAAATAGGCCAGAGGTTTGTGTCAAGAAAAGAACATGGCTGGAAACTACCATATTTTTGGGAGTATAAGATGCACCTTTTTCCCACAAAAAAGAGGGTGAAAATCTGGGTGTGTCTTATACACTGAATACAGCATTTTTGGCCCACTGAAACCCTGTCCCGGTGCATCTCGTTTTTTGCGAAAATGGATGTGCAGAGGGTTTGGGAGGCCTGCAAAGTGCTCCTAGGGGCTGAAGAGGGCAAAAATGAGCATAAAACAGGCCATTTTATGCTCATTTTTGCCCCCCCCAACCCCCAGGAACACTTTGCAGGCCTCTAAAACTCTCTGTGTGCCCCGTTTTTCACAAAAAATGGGGTGTGCAGAGGGTTTGGGAGGCCTGCAGAGTGCAAACGTTGTTTTTTTTTTAAAATACCTCTTCAAAATTTTTGTGTGCCTTATACTACGGTGCATCTTATAGTCCGAAAAATATAGTATGACGAAACAACACATACCCTTTCCCCCCCAAAATAAGAGCTTCCCAGATAATAAGCCCAATCAGGCTTTTGAGTGCATGCACTAAAATAAGACCTCCCTTGAAAATAAGACCTCCCCTAAAATATTTAACCACATGCAAAGCCGGTCCCCGCCATTTCCTGGGGAGGAAAATCAGAGGAACGTGTCCCACATGCACCTGCCATCCACGCGGAATGGCATCGTGGAGGCCACTCCTGCATACTCTAGCTACCGTGGCCCTTCTCTTAATAGCGGCCGCAAAAAGTGGGATAGGCCCAGTGTTCTAGCATCTAGCTGGCAAGAGTGTGCCAGAAACAGAGACAGAACTTCTGGCCCTCTCTGGATCTGCTTGTCCATGGGCCGAGATTAAGCGGCCTCCTACACCTCAAAAATAATAAGACCTCCCCAAAAATAAGGCCAAGGGCTTACTTCAGGGTCAAAAGTAAATAAGACCCTGTTTTGTTTTCAGGAAAATACGGTAGACTTGAAACCTGAGATATTTCTGTTGGGCATTTTACCAGCAAAGTATAAAAAAAGGTAATAATACATATTTAATTCTACATATTTTAACAGCAGCCAGGATCATATGCTCACAATACTGGAAAAGGGGAGAAATCCCTCCTGATGAAATTATAATTAAAAAAATATATATTGGAGTGAGCAGAAATGGATAGGTTAACCCTAAAAATCAAAGAAAAAAGAAGACTCGGAATATTTTATGACATGGGAATCTTTTTACAAATGGTTAGTTGATAGATATAGAGGTTAGACGAGTGGATTCGTGTGAAAATAAGGACTACATGGGAAAGAGAAACTGATTAGTAAATTCATTGATGGTTATATAATTGATGTCTATATGGAAGATAGTATACTTTTTAATAATGATTGATATTATCTAATGTATGTTTTTATGTTGATAAGATGATGGTGATTATGATGATGTTTACATTTTGAACACTTTGGATACCGAGAAAACAAACTTTTCAATATAGAAATGGATCTTGTGGTATAAACACAATAAAACATATTATTTAAAAAAGAGGAAAAGAACATGTTTTGTGCTAACAGATTGTTTCTCTGATAAAGGAGAAAAATCTAAGTCCCAAAGGAATGCTACCATTGGGCTTTGGGTCAACTATGCTATCTGCAAGTCCACACAACTGTCACACATATTCCGAGATAGACTGCCTGTGACTCTGGGAGCTCTACTTAGCTCTGTAGAAAAATGGAATCTACACATATTTATTTTCTTGAGCTACCTTATTTTTCGGGCTGTAAGATGCACCGGTGTATAAGACGCACCAAGATTTCGAAGAGGTAAGTAAGAAAAAAAAGTTTTTGTCTTCCCCAGCCCCCAGGAACACTCTGCAGGCTTCAGCAGGGCTCAGGGAAGGCAAAAACACCCCCATTTTTCACCATAACGGGGGCATTTTTCCACTCTGCCTGCAGAGTGGTACTGGGGAGTGGGGGAAGGCAAAAACACCCCGTTCCCCCTGCGTTTTTGACAAAAATGGGATGTAGGGGGCGGGCATTTTTGGGAGGTCAAAAATGGCTGTATTCGGTGTATAAAACGCACCAACATTTCCACGCTCTTTTAGGGGGGGGGGGGAAAGGTGCATCCTATATTCCGAAAAATACGGTACCTTTTTTTTATTGCTGTACAGTATAGTTGTTTTTACTGTTTGCCTTTGAACTGTGCAAAACAAATAAAAACTGTATGCAACACTCAGTGTGTGTTTGTAGATGATTATTGCACAATCAGGGAACTAAAGTCCTCAAGATCTAAATAATGCATAAAATTATAAACGGCCTCATCCTTTCCCAAAAGTTCCCTTTCTCATCACCGTTCTTAAGGGAATCACTGCAGTTGTTAAGTTAGTGACACAGTTGTTAAGTGAATCTGACAAAAATGGGATGTGGGGACTGGCGTTTTGGGGAGGCCAAAAATGCCGGTATTTGGTATATAAAACGCACCAACATTTCCACGCTCTTTTGGGGAGGGGAAAGGGGCGTCTTATACTCCGAAAAATACTTTAATCTTGTCAGCTCTTCTAAACTGGGGCTCGGTTCCACCAACACCGTGGCAGGTAAGCCAAGTTTCTTTTTGTCACCATTTGAACCAGGGGTGGGTTTCTCGCCCCGTTCCAACCGAACCGGTTGGAACGGGGCCGGCGGCGTCCTCGTGCACGCGTGCAGTGCACGCATGCGTACTAGCATCTGTGCGACGCTCCAGCTGCTCCTGGAGGATCGCCCAGGTGCTGTATGCGTCCTGCGCATGCGTGGAAGCGCAGAACTCATCAAAACCGGGTAAGGAGCGCGGGCGGGCGGGTGGGCCCTTCGCCGTTCCCGGAAGTTACTTACTTCCGGGTTCGCCAACCAACCGGTTCGCGGGGACCGCCGCGAACCGGTCGAAACCCACCCCTGGTTTGAACCCAAGATCTACCTCAGATACCTTGGATCAAGCCAAGCAGAATCTGCTGGGATGAAGATCTTCCCAGCTAAGAAAAGGCCTCACCTGAGTGCAAACTGTTCTCTTTGGCAGAGTTGCTGTTGTTCAGGTAATCTTCTTTGCAGACAAATTTGTTCTCGTCGATGATGTAAAGTTCCTCGCCGGTCGACAGTTGCTTGTTGCACATCATGCAAGTGAAACAGTTCAAATGAAAAACTTTGCTCCTGGCCCTCCGGACCAAATCACTCGGAGAGATGCCCTGCGCGCAGCCAGCACACTTCGTACCAAAACACCTGGATGATGGAAGGGAACAGGGGGGAAGAGAAAGAGGGAGGGAAGAAGGAAAAGGGAGGGTGGGAGGAAAAGAATGGAAGAGAAAGGGGAGGGAAGGAAGAGAAAGAGGGAGAAAGAAAAGGAAAAGAATGGAAGTTGGAAGGAAAGAAGGGAGGAAAAGGGAGGGAGGAAGGAAAAGAATGGAAGAGAAAGGGGAAGGAAGAGAAAGAGGGAGAAAGAAAGGAAAAAATGGAAGTAGGAAGGAAGGAAAGAAGGAAGGAAAAGAGGGAGGGAGGAAACGGAAAAGGAAAGAAGGAAAAGAGAAGAAAAAGGAAAGAGGGAAGGAAAAGGAAGGAAAAGGGAAGGAGGGAGGAAACGGAAAAGGAAGAAAGGAAAAGAGAAGAAAAAGAAAGAAGGAAGGGAAGAGAAGAAAGGAGGAAAAAGGAGGGAGGGAGAAAGGAAAGAAGGAAGGAAAAAAGGGAGGGAGGGAGAAAACGTAAAAAGAAGGAAGTAAAAGAAAAAAGGAAGGAAGGAGGGAGGGAAGAAAAGAAAGAAAGGAAAAAAGGAAGGAGGAAGGAAGGAAAGAAAAAAACAGATCACCAGTGAAATTGATCAGTAAAGAATTTTGACTCAGATCAACCATTTTTCTGGTAAAAAAACTGAAGAGAGATAATCATCACTCCAACCCAATTCGACCTGCCAATCGGCCCACCTGGTGCATCTCAGATCGGTTGAGTCAACCCCTTTTATTTATTTCTTGGATTTCCATCTTCCTCTTTTATTTAGGAACTGCAAGAGGAAAGACTAGCACACTTATTTTTCCCCCACAACAATCCTGCAAGATAAGTCGGGCTAGTAGGAATACTACCTGACCCAAAGTCACCCAGTGAATCTTTTAAACAAAGGGAAGATTAAACCCTGAGCCCCTCTGCTCCTCATACAGCACCTTCCCCACCAGATCGAAAGGTGCTTTTTTCAAGAAGCAACTGGACTTTCTGGTTTTTCTGCGAAGACGTTTCGCTTCTCCTCCAAGAAGCTTCTTCCGCTCTGACTGGAATCCTTCCATTCCCCACCATCCAGTCAGAGCTCAAGAAGCTTCTTGGAGGAGAAGTGAAACATCTTCAAAGAAAAACCGGAAAGTCCAGTTGCCTCTTGAGAAAAGCACCCCTTTGAGACAACCATGTAAGATTTGGAGGGTTATAATCCAATCCCTTCGAAAAACAGACATTGTGATGAACAACAATCAAGGAAACTACATCTGGTATAGTGTCTCACAAGGGTATGTCAAGTCAATCCTTCTCTCTTCTCCTCCTCTACAACAGAGGTAGCCAGTTACAACTCTGAACCCCTTTTATGGATGCTGGCAGAAGTTTCTGGGATTTTTAATTCAGCTTTATCTGAAGGCTCCTACCTCCGTGACAGTCGGAGAGGCACACTTTTCCATTTTTTTAAAAAATTTGGGGGAAGAAATCCATGATATTATAATACAGTATCATGTTTTTCAACCCCAACAACTCTTAACAAATCTGGACTTCAACTCCCAGAATTCCCCAGCCTGCGTGCTTAAAGCTCTGTGGACTTCGACTACTGTAATGCGCTTTACATGGGGCTGCCCTTGAAAAGTGTTCGAAGACTTCAGCTAGTCCAGAATGCAGCCCCACGAGCGATTGTGGGTGCACCTAGGTACACCCACGTTACACCTATCCTCCGCGAGCTGCACTGGCTGCCCATTGGTCTCCGGACTCGCTTCAAGGTGCTAGTTGTTACTTATAAAGCCCTACATGGCATCGGACCTGGGTACCTGAGAGACCGCCTCCTGCCAATTACCTCCCAAAGACCAATTCGATCGCACAGGCTTGGCCTTCTCCAGGTTCCATCTGCCAGCCAATACCGGCTGGCCACCCCCTGGGGGAGAGCCTTCTCTGTTGCTGCTCCGGCCCTCTGAAACGAGCTCCCCGTGGAGATCCGGACCCTTACTACCCTCCCGGCCTTCCGTAAAGCTACTAAGCCCTGGCTGTTCCGACAGGCTGGGGGCTGTCTTAATTGTGACTGTTGTGGGTTTTAAAATTGTTTGTATTGTCTTATTTATTCCCTCCCCTGTTTATTGTGAGCCACCCGGAGTCCTTCGGGAGTGGGCGGCATACAAAACCAATAAACCTAACCTAACCTCCCAGAATTCCCCAGTCAGATTGCTTTAAAATGCTTAAAAGATGATTGAAGGACTTGAGACTTAAGACAAACTTAAGGAGACACATCTTAAAACTGCTGAGGCTGATAAAGATTATTTTATATATACACAATATTTCATAGCAAATATTAACCTAAGCCAAATTGCTCTGGCTTTTGCCCTCTTTTTTTGTTTGTTTTTAAAGATTTATTTCCATAGGTTTTGTCAGCTGAAGTCATTGGAAAAAGAACATCACAAACATGGAAGCATCAATCGCCAGGTTTTTAAAAATAACTTTCCTTCCTCTTCTTTCTCACAGCATCCAGAAGACACTTTCATTTTTTTTAAAAAAATGCATTTAAGGAAGGGTGAAATACAGCTAGGGGGCAGCACCGAGCCAGTGTTGACAAGTCTCAGGAAGAGAAACTGAACTGAGCAAAGTTAATATGGAATGGACACCACCAGGAGATCCCAAGGCCATGGAGTAGATCAGGGAGTCAAGGGAAATTCCCAGAAAAAGGAAACAGCAAAAACGCTTTTGATGTTTTTTGGTTCTGTTTCCCAAAAAAATAAAGGGTCTGCCTATTGCACCTTTTGGTGGTGGGGGGGAACAGAAACAGGGCAATAATGTGACATTTTAAACATCCGTAGATAAATAAATTAGGTTGCTAAGTGCACATTCACTCAAAGGGGGAAGTTTTTCTCTCCACCAGCTACAGAAAAATGATATATATCCTGTTTTCCCCAAAATAAGACCTCCTCAGATAATAAGTCCTATCGGGCTTTTGACTGCATCCCCCAAAATAAGCCCTCCCCAAAAATATTGCAACACAGCAGCAGCCACAAGGTGACCCCCCCCGCTCGCACCTCCTGCACCTCAAAAATAATAAGACCTTCCCGAAAATAAGGCCAAGTGCTTATTTTTTGGGGGGGAAATAAGACCCTGTCTTATTTTCGGGACAACATTGTAGAAACAAAAAGATCCTTTCTCCCTATTACCACCAAACTTAAAAATAAGATGGAGCAGTGCTTCTGTTCCCAACCCATACAAGACTATCCACTTTCTGAGCGCATCTTGACAGCAAGAGGGAAAAAAAGAAAAGAAGGAATATTCAATATAGAATAGAAGCCCAGCTATAATGTTATTTTTATTCTTTCATTCGGATCCAGCAAACACTCAAAGCAAGAAGTAAAATGGTAAAGAGTAGAAAAAAAAATTCAAAAGCATAAAATTAAGGCTCCGATCCGTTAACCAGTAAGAACCCGGTGGTACAAGGTGGATTTCCTAAGTACCAAGAGAGAATATGGCTTAAACCAGGCCATCCTGTTAAATTCCGAAAAGGATTTATTTGCATGTATATAGCATGTTATATGAACCCAACGACGGTATTTTTGATCATTCCGATTTAGAGGTTTAGCACCGAGCAGCAGTCATAACGGAATACAAATTACAGTTTCCATTACATTTAATCACATGCGCGGCGCTACCTACTTACCAATAATAAAATCCCCGTGTCCGTGAGATGTATTTATTTATTCATTTGTTCGTTGCCTTGATGGCCCTCCTTTTTTTCCAGAACGCGATTCTCTGAATCAATTCCTCCCCACCACCACCAAAAAAAGCAATTATATGCTACTCATTCTCGGTTTTATCCCGTGAAAACAACCCTGTTAGGTAGGCTGGACTGAGAGTTTAGCAGCTGATTTAAAATCACGGTTGAGGCCCCCCCATGGCTCAAGAGGAATTAAAACCACAGAGGTTTTAACAGAAACTTTTGGAGGTTTCTATTTAGCGCCTTCGATCCTAACGGAAAGAAAACAGCCCTAACTGGTGTTTGGAAGAGGACAGATCCTGAGACTCAAATATTTTGCTCACCAAATGAGAAGAGAGGATTCCTTGGAAAAGACCCCAGTGGTGGGAAAGATGGAAGGCCAAAGGAGAAAGAGACGTCAGAGGACAGAGATGGTTAGATAATGTCATCCATTCAATGAACGTGAATTTTGGAAAACTCCAGGAGACAATGGACGATGGGGGGAGCAGCTGGGGGGGGTGCTTTGGTCTATGGCAGTGATTCCCAAACTTGGCGACTTTAAGACTTGTGGACTTTACAATTCAAGAATGGACATTGAAAGTTACAAACTTAGCCGAGATGGCTAAAATATCGGCATATCTTAAAGATCACTCAAATGAGAGATATAAACGAATGTACAGAGATATAAACAAATGAGAGATATAAACGAGACTGGAAAAAATGGATTGACTATATACAAAATAAATACGGGACCAAGAAATTCCAGTTAGCCTATGTTTAAGATCAGAAATGATTTAAATTGTTTAAAGTTAGCTCAGCAAGAAGAAGCTAAGATCATTGTAGAGATGTCATTAATTTCTTTATTTCTTTTTTTCTCAATAGATTTTAGACTGTGTTTGTTAAAAATCCATACCGTGTACGGGTTCTGGGAAGTCGGGGGGGGGGGGGAAGGAGGAGTGGGGTTGGGGGAGAGGGTGGAGGGAGGGTGGGGTATACATTAGGCTAGACAAGAATTTGGTGGTAAACTAAAACTATTTTGACACACACAAAAATTGTACTCCGATGTCTCACTGATTGAGGAATGATGAAATGTTTGTTTTAAAAGAAAATAAAACTTTTGAACAAAAAATAAAAATAATAATAAAAAAAGACTTGTGGACTTCAATTCCCAGAATTCTCCAGCCAGCTCTGCTGGGAGTTGAAGTCCACAAGTCTTAAAGTTGCCAAGTTTGGGAACCACTGGTCTATGGGGTTGGGAAGAGTCAGACAAGATTTAGCAACAACAACAAATCTAGATGTCTTGCCTGGTTTGTTCTTGGTGATCTCTTATTCATTTGCTTGTATATCGCACATTGGCTTTTTATTCCACTAATATCCCCCCCCCCAGTTTTAATGTATTATTAGCCATCCAAATTTTACCTCTGCAAGGGTATAAATCAACGGAACGATTGGATGACTGAATGATTCAATGGTTCAATCTATCAGTCTCTGGAGGAAAGTGGAATGCCTGGAGCCTGTGTTGGTCACCAAACTTTCTAAATCCTGCACGAGCCCAGTTTGTTTGTTTTTTACAAAGTGGGTGGATGCAGGGGTGGTGGGCTCTAAAGAAGACAACGGCTGGATATTGGAGAAATCTAGCTCCGTCAATCCATTCAGCCACAAAGCCAAGTCACTGTTAATCTGGCCTACCAATCCATAATCCATACCCCGGAGACTCCAGCCCTTGTTGATCTTGGCGGATTTCTTGAAACTAAACGAAGTTGGACTTGGGTAAAGTGTGTTGAGAGACCACCAGGAGATCTAACTGTAAGTTAGATTCACTAGTCTATAAGTAAAGGTAAAGGTTTCCCTCGCACATAGGTGCTAGTCGTTCCTGACTCTAGGGGGCAGTGCTCATCTCCATTTCACAGCCGAAGAGCCAGCACTCTCCGAAGATGTCTCCATGGTCATGTGGCTGGCATGACTAAACACTGAAGGAGCACGGAAACCTTCCCACCAAAGGTGGTTCCTATTTTTCTACTTGCATTTTTACATGCTTGGTTGCTAGGTTGGCAGAAGCTGGGACAAGGAACGGGAGCTCACTCCGTTACGCGGCACTAGGGATTTGAACCGCTGAACTTTCTGATCGACAAGCTCAGCGTCTCAGCTCAGTACTCTGTAGAACAAAGCAAAAAATGCCAAAGCATCACTTCCTAATTATTGCTAAGAAAACAGCACTGATGTGTCCGCAGAGTGGCCAGAAATGAAGTCCAGATTTTATATTTTTAAGGGGAGGACCATAAACCAAATGGCATACTAACAGCATTGCTGTTAGTTACATTCAGAATTTAGAATTACATTCTTAAACATGAACACTCACAACTTTTACTTTAGCAATATCTTTCCAGATCCCATAAATTCAGCAGATGAGCAAAATTCCCTCTTCTTTCCTATCTTATCTATGGGGGTGGAAGTAGGGTGCACGACAAGACCGAAACAAGTGAAAGAAAGAAGGAAAAAGAAAGAAAGAAAGAAGGAAGGAAGGAAGGAAGGAAGGAAGGAAGGAAGGAAGGAAGGAAGGAGGGAGGGAGGGAAGGGATCTAAACAGTTGCAACCATGCCCCTAAAAGCCATGTGGAGTCTCGGTAAGTTTATTTATTTATTTGTTAAATTATTTGTTGCTCATCTTGCCATGGGAAGCAAATTCTGCATTTGGGACATTTTCGGTAGCATCCATAATATTTATTCCTTATCTGTTTCTCCCCCCACAATTTAATATATCTATAACAACTGTATAATGCATATCAGTGCAGAGCTGATTTCAAATTCTATCAAGAAGTAAATAACTTGATCCTCAGAAGCTACTCCAAACATCTTTGGGGTTTCCTCACCCCTCCCCGCTCAACTCTGATCCTAGTTGCTGAAAATTGGTACTTTATTTTCCTTCCATGCTGAGATAGGAAACTCTAAAAAATAGAAAAAGCCTAAGCAAGGCAGCTTCTCTCAAAAACGGGAACTTCTCCACAACTGGGAAACATTTAGGTAAAGAGACCAACAAGAGATTCAGGAACCGAGTTTAAAGAGCCTCTAAAAGTCCTCTTATTTCTAGCAGCATGTTCCATACCGTGTCTTAAGTGCCGGGAAGCTAGCACAAATCAAGAAATGTTGACATTCCAATTTCCAATGGTTTTTTTTTTTTTTGAACCATGCACCAACCCTCCCACAAGAAAGGGGAGGAGAGGACATAATTGCAACCTTAAAGTATATTAAAGGTGTGAATAAGTTTTTAGAAGGCAGTATTTTCACCATTAAGCAAATATCAAGAACACGGAGACATAATATTAAACTGACAGGAGAGAAGTTCAAAAGTCATCTTAGAAAAACATGAGTTCACAGAAAGCAGAGTGGGAGCTTGGAACCAACTTCCAGAAGAAAGAAAGGGAGAGAGGGAGAGAGAGAGAGAGAGAGAGAGAGAGAGAGAGAGAGAGAGAGAAAGAAAGAAAGAAAGAAAGAAAGAAAGAAAGAAAGAAAGAAAGAACAAGAGAGCAGGATAGAGAGGGAGAGGGAGTGAAAGAGAGAAAGAAACACGAATACTTACAACTTTTACTTTAGCAATATTCTTCCATATTTATTTGAGAGCTGAATTTAAAATATGTTCAGCAGATGAGCAAAATTCCCAAATAAGCCCTCCTCTTTCCTATCTTATCTATGGGATGGAAGTAGGGTGCACGACAAGGCCGAAAGAGGTGAATGAAAGAAAGAAAGGAAGGAAGGAAGGAGGGAGGGAGGAAAAGAGTAAAAAGAAAGGAAGATAGGGAAGGAAGAGAGAGAGGGAGGAAGGATGGAAAGGACAGAAGGAAAGGAGAAAAAAGAATGGAAGATGGGGAAGGAAGAAAGGGAGGGAGGGCATTAGAAAAAAGAAAGGAAGATGGGGAAGGGAGGAAAGGGAGGGAGGGAGGAAAGAAGGAAGGAAAGAAGGAGGGAAGGAAAGGAGAAAAAAGAATGGAAGATGGGGAAGGGATGGAGGGAGGGTGTCAGTCATGAGTAACCAAGTTTAAACATGCTTGGGATAAACATGTCCACCATCCAACAAAAATTTTAAAAAGTAAAATTAAAAAAACCCCTCAAAGGGCAGACTTGATGGCCCACTAAGTTTTTTTTCCCTGCCATCAGTTTTCTATTTTTCTGTAGTGTCCCGATCACAAAGACAAGGGGAGGGGTCCAATGGGTGGGTTTTAAATATCTTTATCGCTTCCCAGCCACGGCTCTTCACCAGCTGCTTTCAAGCCCTTTAGCAATTGTTCTGGAACTAAATTCCATGCAGATCTGAATGACTGACAGCTAACCATTTGCTTGACCCCGGCTTCAGAAGGAGGGGGGGGGGATAAACCTCCAGAGGTTTCCTTGTTGAGGGTGAAAATGGGAATTGCTGTTAGTTCCCCAAGGTTTCCTGAGCGGCGACAGGGCACATGGAAGGACTGAAAACACACACACACACACCATCAGAAGGTGGTGGAGTTAGAACTGGGGAACACGACAAGAGGCAATGGAATGGCTGCAGATTTCTTACTGATTTCTTACTAATGCAAAAAAAGAAAGAGAGAGAGAGAGAGAGAGAGAAAGAAAGAGAGAGAAAAAAGAAAGAGTGGGAGAGAGACAGAGAGAGATAGAGATGGAGAGAGAGAGGGAAAGGAAGGAAGGAAGGGGGAAGAAAGGAAGGAGGGAAGGCATTCATAGCATAAATTAAGACTTGCAGCCGGTTACCATACTGAAAATATTAAATATTCCTCACTCCACAGGGGCGCTGGAAAAATATCAAGGAAAATAAAGACGATGGATGTTAGGTATCTGCATATATTACATTTCTCCATCAATTATCTTATTACATGGTTCTGGGCATATTTACTGAGAATGATACCCCATAGTGTTTAAGAGAGTTTACTTGGGCAAATACATATTGAATAACAATTTCCTTTGTTGTCGTGACTATTCTTAATAGCTCCTTTAATCAAGAGGTGTACAAAAAACAATCCTGAAAATATGAACAGGCTTTGCTCCAGTTTTCGGAGCCAATAAAGCAGATAATCCAGTGAAGAGCACAAAGCATGTGGATGAACAGCAAATACAGTTTCTTTAAAAAAATAACAATAATGCACTTTCTGAGTTCTCTGGAGAATCTATTCAGATCTGCCTCGCGCTAAGGAAGAAAAATTGGGCTCTGAGACCGATAGATGCCCAAAGTTATCTCTTTCTCTTGTGTTTTTTTTAAAAATATTTTCTGTACTGTCCCCCCCCCTTCATGCTTTAACAATTGTAAACCACTCAGTTACCCCTGCTTCTTTTAAATATAGTTTTCTCCCCACTGTTTGTGTTGAAGAGTTAAGTCCATTGTATAGGAGGGGGGGGGGTATTAAGAAGGAATCAACAAGAACTTCTCCAGCCTTGCTGAAATCTCTCTCTCATGCACATGTGTGTGTGTGAGAGAGAGAGGGGGGTGGAAAGAAAGAAAGAGAGAGGGAGGGGGAGAGAAAAAAGAAAGAGAGAGAGGGAGGGAGGGAGGGAGGGAGGGAGAGACTCCTGATGTTGGATGCGGTGGGAACACCTGGACCATCGTGGCTTATTCCGCAAACCACAACGAAGGGGAAGGAAGAAAGAGAGAGAGGGAGGGAGAGAATGGGAAAGAAAGGGTGAGAGAGAAAGAAAGAGAGAGAGGGGGAGTGGGGAAGAAAGAAAGAAAGAGGGAGAGAGGGAGGGAGGGAGGGAGAGGGGAAGAAAGAAAGGGAGAGAAAGAGAGAGAGAGAGAGAGAGAGAGAGAGAGAGAGAGAGAGAGAGAAAGAAAGAAAGAAAGAAAGAAAGAAAGAAAGAAAGAAAGAAAGAAAGAAAGAAAGAAAGAAAGAACAGGATTCAGGACTTTCTACTCGCCAAGAATACACCCTCTTCTAGCCCATCTGTTTGCCAGAGCCTTAGAACTGAAGCAGACAAGCTAGGCTATTAAGACTTCTCTTCCTTCCAGGAATGCAGCGAAATCCTAACTGATCGACCCCTGATGTTGGATGCGGTGGGAACACCTGGACCATCGTGGCTTATTCCGCAAACCACAACGAAGCCCCGTCCTTATAGCAGGAATTCAGTGTCGCCTTGAACCGGCCAATAAATTCGATAAACAAATCAAAACTCATGGCTCCTTGGTGGTCTCTGAGCTCGATTGTTTTCTCAAGGTTTTCATTCCCACAAACTAAGGTAACCTCATCAGTGCTTTTTGGGTCAGGTGATGTTTGCAAGAAACCCCCCCGACCTCGGAGAGGACCAAGGACTCCCTCATTGCAACCCTGAGCTACGGAGAAATAATAAATGCAACAAACCCTTTCAATTAAAACCTCACTTGCAGAAATCCAATTTCGGACTTTGCTTTGAAAACGCTTTGGACGATATCCTATCCACGCGGTTCTCTGCCAAGCAGATTCCTGATGGATCCCATCTTTGGATGGAATGGACGCGGAAGGCCGATGATCACCACGCTTGGAGCTTTGGTGGCTTTTGGATCGGGTGGGATCCTGGTGGGATCTCAGTCACCAAAAAAAGGGACCTGGAAAAGAAGGTTTCCATGCTAACCATGGTTAGGGGCCCTCTCTCCTCCACCCAGGGGACAATCCTGGTTCATCCTTGCTTTGGAGAATCTCAAGCCACCAAGGTGAGGAAAACGCCCCCACAACAGGGTTCCCTCGCAGCGAGAGAGCCCCCCCCCAATTCGTTATGGATGACACACCATGATGGCTGCCATCTTGACTTTTTTGCCCACCACCAGCAGACATCCTTGCAAAAAAAGGAATCAGGGATCCAGAAGCTTCACACGTTACAGTTATACCGACACCTGCCTTACTCAAACTCAAGCAGATAGAAGAGAAGAGAAATAGAATGGAATGGAAGAGAAGAGAAATAGAAGTGAATAGAAATAGGAGAGAAGAGAAATAGAAGCAATAGAAGACGAATAGAAATAGAAATAGAAATAGAAATAGAAATAGAATGGAATGGAATGGAATGGAATGGAATGGAATGGAATAGAATAGAATAGAATAGAATAGAATAGAATAGAATAGAATAGAATAGAATAGAGTAGAATTCTTTAATTGGCCAAGTGTGATTGGACACACAAGGAATTTGTCTTTGGTGCAAATGCTCTCTGTGTGCATAAAAAGATACATTGGTGAAGAATCTTAAGGTACCACAGTTAATGATAGTCATAGGCTACAAATAAGCAATCTGGAAACTAATTAAATTTAACTAAACTGGCTTAAGGAGTGAGTAACTGTGAAGAGTAAGCTTGGAGAAGGGAGGAAGGTGAGAGGAGCAGAGGGGTCTTCACATTTCCCCCACCCCTTTTAGAAAGAGGTCCATTTTCTACACCACCACAGATATTTTGTCTGACGTCTGTGCGTTCACACGTAAGGTTTACTAAGCGGCTTTTCCTTGTGCCCCTAAAAACGCCACCTGCCCACCCACAATAAAATACTAATTTCCCCATTGCCGTTTTGCCTTCCTTTGCGCGGCCTTGTAGACTAATCCTGCTGGGAGACTCCCAGAGTGGGCGATCCAACCCCGTTCCTTCATCCATCCACGCTTATTCTCGGACCAGTGGGATCTGGGACCGACTGGCGGTCCCCAACCGAGTTGAGGCCGGAGATCGTTCGGTCTGGGCTGCCCCCTGCCTCCCCACCACCACCACACCCAGCCAAGGCAAGGCGGCTCGGAGAAAGATGGGGATCGGGGCCACCGCCAGCCCCGGGCGCTTCCCCAAGCCACGCGGTCCTTTCCCCACGTTTCTCTGGACCCGCGGGCAAGCCGTTCAGAGCCCGGGTGGTTCCACGCTTCCAAGCTAAGTCACGCTGGGTGGAATCCCGGCTTGTTAAACAAGTCAGGCCCGGATCCGATTCCCCAAGTTTAGGCCAAGTCATCAAAGTCGGGTTAACACAAACCACCATGGCTAAAGTCCTGTTGAGCCCAAAGGAAGCGGAGAGGCGGCTGAAGGGGTTGCGCGACGGCTTCGTGCCGGAGATCACACACACACACACACACACACACACACACACACACACACACACACACACACAGACAGACAAACGGACAGACAGACTCTCTCTCATACACACACCGCCCAATCCTCTTGGCTGTGAGTCAGATCCCGCGGGCGAGCTACTTCTGCCCATCTGGCGGGTACCCACGACCGCTCCCACGTGCGTCCGCCGCTCCTTGGCAGAACGCTACGGGGCTCGGGTTCGTTCGAAAGCGGAGAGCGAAACGACTCGCCCAGCGACCGCCGCAAATCGGAGCAAGATTCCCGTCCGGGTCGGGTCGGGATGGGGTGATAATGGAGAGGTGGGATTTGAGACGTGCTTCGGCCGCGGGATGCAGGAGCGCCGTTAGAGGATAAGGATGGTCTCTATCATTCAGACGACTGGGCCCGTCTCTGTTGGTCAGGTCAAGCTCTGGAGATCTGTTGGACACGTGTCTTTCCTACGTTAGAGAACCCGAGCGGCTTCCCTCTAGTTTCCTTCAAGGCTGTTTCCCAGCCCCTACACCCAATAGATTTCCTAGTGGCCTCCTTTCCAAATTCTCACCGGACACAAAATTGCTTGGCTTCCAACGCGGTCACGGGAGAGAGGGGACGGACAACGGGACGCCGCAAGGCTGCCTCTCAACATCGAAGAGGGTCTCTAACCATCCCCAGGACTCGGGACTCTCCGTGCCTTGTGGATAGGGTTAGGGGCTTGGTCATCTCTCTTGCCTTGCGGGGCTTCTGGGGTTCTCCCTGCGGGGGGAGGGCGATTGTTGTTTTGAGGCCTTAAAAGGAAAGAAAGTCGATCCCGCAAGATCGCTTCGGCAAGCCCCGGTAAAAGCAGCCAAGCGCTCGCCCCGAGGCTTTGCAGAAGCGAAAGGAGAGACAAGGCGCGGGGGATCCAAGCAAAGAAAGCTGGGCCCAAAGGACTAGAAACTTGAAACGCAAAGCAAAGAGGCAGGAAAGAAATCTGGGAAAGGGCTGGGAAGGACAGGAGGCGCGTCTAAATCCTTCCCGACGACAAACTTGGCCGCAAGACTCTGTTTTTTTGTGGGGGGGAGGAGGAAGGGGGGCGTTTTATCGTTGGGAAGAAACCGGCCGGTCTAGTCTGCGGTGGGGCGCGTGGAAAGCCGTCGGGAGTGGCCGTGGGACGCCCCTGGGAAAGAGAGAAGGCTGCCCTTGGCTTTGAGGTCTCGGGTTAAACAGTCGGCAACCGGGCGCCCTTGATGGACCCGAAGGGCCGCACTTGCAGAGCGGGAGGGAGAGGAGGACTCGCCCCAGGGACCGTGACCTTCCCCGTCCGCCCTTCTCCTCCGCCTTCCTTGCTCCCGTCCGTTCCTCCTCCTCCCGTCCTACTTTTCCCGTGGACTTCCCCTGCTTTCGCACGACCTTCAGCGGGGTCTCACTATTCCCCCGTCTCCTTCCTTTTGGGGTTAGCCCCATTCTGTCCTCCCTAAACACAACACCTCCCGATTTTGTGTTTGGGGGGGGGGGATAGTTCTCTAAAGTCTGAGAACAAATACAGGAATTGACCCAAATTGGAAGGAGTCCGGGAATACTCCCCCTTCCCCAATTCATACATTATATTCAGTTGCGGGCTTTTGAATAAAAAACGTGTAGGTTTTACAATTCGCCTCCCCCGTTTCTGATTTTTTTTTGGCTGCCAGAGACTCTCCCCCCCCCCCGCTCAATCTTGTATGTACCTATATCTATTATATTATACACACTTAACAAAACAAACAAACGAATAAATAAATACGGAATGCGGGTTCTACGTTTCTATTTTTTGACACCTCGCGGTATTCACAACAACAATAAGAAATTATTTTCAGAAAATAAAAATCAGCTTTGCCTTCCAATCCCTGCTTTCTCCACAACCGACATCCTCGGCCGTTTCCTCTTTTTAAAAACGCCACTTTTTAAAAGATCGTATCTAGGCTCTAGCCAGGCGGGTTCACACAACCAGTTCAACACCCCCCCCCCCCGGGTTCGCCAAGCGTCGTGGTTTAAAAGCTCACCAAATAGACGATGCCGAAATAATCGTTTGACCGTGGAGGAAGCTCGGTGAGATGCCCTGAAATTTAGGAAGACAATGGTTTTTGCCTTCCCACAACCTTAAGTTCCCCGTTTCAGCCAGGCCTGGCCTGGCCTCCCGGAACACAATCCAACCCCCGTTCCCCCCCGCAAAAAAACCCGGAACGACATTTGAGCCGCGCAAAATGCCTGGAGACCTCAGCCGGTCCTTTTAATTCGTACTTCATTAATACAATGAGCGCGTCGTGGGAATCCAGGAATCCGGGTTAATTCCAGTTTAGTTCAGCTGGGTGAAATGTAAATCCGTTTTGCTTTTTTGCAGGAGTTCAGAAACAGAGCGCACCAAAAAGTCAATTAGAATGCGGGTTTTTTTTTTACCCGCCCGCGGCTAAATTGGTGAACTTTTTTGCAATTTTTTGCAAAATGGGATTGGGCGCAACCGAGTTTCCTCCCATCACCATCCCCGCCAACGAAAGGGAAAAAAAACAACATTCCCCCACTTTTTCCAATTTTGGCTGAACAAAACCTTATCAGCCGGCGAATCTTCCTCTGTAAATATGCTAAAAAGGGGCACCAACTCCTAATACGCCCGCAAGGAAGGTCGCACGATTGGAGGGTGGGGTGGACTCTGTGTGTGTGTGTTTGTGTGTGTGTGTGACAGTCAGGGACCCGGCGGTCGTTAGGAAGCGAGTCAGAGACACGTGCGAAGCAGGCGCTATTCCAATTGAGGAAAAAGCTCACAGCAAACCCAAGCTGGGGTTTTTATCCAGCAGGCAAACTGATGGTGGCTTAAACGTGGTTTACAAAATAAAACTAGGCGGCTGCCTATTCCCAAGATACGCGGTTCCCCCAATATCTGAATCTAGTCAACGAAAAATAACCAGTCCACACGCTAAGGACGGTTTTTAAATATATATATATATATTTCTTAGGGCTGGTGGGTACATTTGTGGGGTTTAGCTTCGCGCAGATCCCTTGGATTCGTGTCTGGTCCGTGGCAGAGACCCGCGAATAAATTCAGGAAGCGGGTCGAGCGGGTCGTGTGAACGCGGCTGCTGGGAAAACTGGGTGGGCACAGTTTAAACAACCGAGGGCATCGGTGCGGCTGAAGCTGGGTCCCCCCCCCACGAGGATAAGAATATAGACCCTCTTTGGCTGGATTGACCCACGGCAAATCCAATCCCCCCAAACTGGTTTTACAGTTAAACTTCCGAGTCAAAAGGTTTGGTCTGTTTCTACCGTGGAAGGAGCGGAAAAAAACTACCCAGAAGTTAATTTGCGAACGGAGCTTGGATTCTTTTTTGGGGGGAGGCGGGGAGAGACGATGGCCATTTTGGGGTGCCAATGTTCTCCACCCCCCTACCCCCCCAGGTGCATAAGGTGGGGAAGTGGACTTTCGCGGCAGGGGCGAAGCGGAAAGAGAAGAAAACGCGTGTATTCTTGGTCTTATTATTATTGTTACTATGATTTCTTCCAAGTATGCCGGCTTGTCTCGAAATCCACGCGAAGATGCTCCGCTTTAGGCGAGACGCTTAAGACAACCCGATTCCAGATTCCGACGCTCTCTGGGGGGGGGATTTAAATGTCCCCGAGCCTGTCCTGGTCAGCTGCCCCACACCGTCTCCCCCCCTCATTTCAAGCACTCAAGATTTCAAAGCCCCCTTATCCCCCCCCCCCAAAAAAAACCCATTGGCTGGGCCTGGCGGTGTCTTTTTGGAAAACCACCTTCCAAGGCGAGAATTTGGCAAATTTGGCTGAGACTTTGATCGTCTCTTGCCCGTGGCACGAAGAGCCGCATCGAGGCTGGGGGTTGGTGGGGGGGCGTAGCGGTACAAAGAGACAAAGCCCAGGCCGAATTAGCCACCGGCCATTTGCGCTCTTCTAAGTGGGGGGGGGGGGGGAAACCCCGCACCCGCGCGGTTTTGCGCTTTGGGAAGCAGCCTCCCGTCTTTTTTTCGGTGGGGTCCCTCCATCCCCCCCCCCGACTAGACCGACGACCCTCGAATTTCCTGCGGGAGGGGGCAGGCAAAGGGAGTCGCTTTAAACTTAAAAAGCGGCGGCTTTGCCAAAAAAACCCTCGTCTCTACCTTAACTGTTTAATTTAATTCCCCCCTCTCCTCTCTTGAAACATTTGTTTTACAATTTTAAAACGTTTCTGCAAATTTGCGAGCTTCCCTTTTGGGGTTTTTTATTATTATTATTGCGCGGTTTGGATGGGAGCGCGTCTCGCTTCTTATTTCCCCCGGATTCGTTCGGTTTGGAACCTTGGTTGCCGGTCGAAGGAAGCGCGGATCCTCGCCTCGGGTCCTTCTCGCTCTCCCCCCCCCCCGGCCAAATGTCTTTTAATAAGACTTACGCCCCCAATTCCTGCGCCTCCGGTTAGCTTTCGTTCCCAACTCTCCCTTCTAAACAAGCGCGCTCCCTCCCATGGAAAGCAATCTACCCCTTGCTCAAGCAAGGGCCGGAGGAAGGCAGCTCGGCTGGCGTGCGCGCCCGGAGGAGATGGGTAAAACCCGAAGGCGAGGCGCCGATCCTCCGCGCTTCTCCCCTTGCGCGGGCCTTTACAAAGCCGCTTTTCGCGAAACCTGGAAAGGATCGGCGGTGGAACTATTGCCTAGGGGAAATTCAAATAAACAAAGGGAGACGGATTGAATAGGAAGCCACCGCCAGGCTGGGCTCAAGAGACGGGGCTCGCTTTCCCGGACTGGGGTGCGCGGTTTTCCAGGCGAACTTGGATGGGGGGGGGCTTCAAATTTCCTCGGGGCCACCCGAAAGGAATTTACTTGCTTGCATAAAAAAAATAACACAAATAGAGCCGTCCCAAGCGACAAACACGGCGCCAGCCTCAGCTGCCTGAAGGCCAAGGCGGGCCGGGACCGATGGGACATGTAGTCACCCTCTCTTTCGAAAGGAAGCCGGCGGGATCACTACCCTCTCAAACCCGTATCTTGAAATAAATTCTGACAAGCTTCAAAAGACGCGGGGATGGCGGGCTTGACCCTTTCGTCTAATTTGGGGCGCCCCAGGGCCTTCCTGGCCTTGGGATGGGGGAGATCGGGAGGGGAGCAACGGCTGAACAGAGGCCGGATTCCCCCGTGGGTTTTTTTTCCCCTGGTGATCGTGCACCCAGTTCCCCCAAACAAATGGACGCGCTACCCGGTTCAACTTTCAGCTTGTTTTGGATCCGTGGATCCGACTTTGTTCGCCTCTAATTCTACATTCTCACATCCGCCTCTATTTCTACACGCGTATCTAGGTTCTTACACCCGCCTCTATTTCTACACGCGTATCTAGGTTGTCACATCCGCCTCCATTTCTACACGTATATCTGAGTTTGCACACCCGCCTCTATTTCTACACGCATATCTAGGTTCTCACACCCGCCTCTATTTCTACACGCGTATCTAAGTTCTCACACCCGCCTCTATTTCTACACGCATATCTAGGTTCTCACACCCGACTCTATTTCTACACGGGTATCTAGGTTCTTACACCCACTTCTATTCATACGCATATCTAGGTTCGCATACACGCCTCTACTTCTACACGCGTATCCAAGTTCACAAGTTCACATACCCGCCTCTATTTCTACGCGCGTATCTAGGGCCTCACAACCAGGCGCCTATCGTAAGAGACTCCACGTAGGTTAAAGACGAAGTATTTATCCATTATCTACACCGGCCGCTCCCCCCTTTGCGGTCTCCCTTTGTGGGAAGCTCAGCTGCATCACGGCGCGGTTCCCCGCGCGGCGCCGGCTTGGCTCGCATCCCAAAGCCGCCCCGCTTGGACTGGGAAAGAAAACGCTGATAAAAGGACAAGGCACGCACACACCCCACTCATTTAAAAGCTTCCTTCCCTTTTCTCCCTTCTCTCGCCAGGCCGACGGTGACGACCTGAGACCCGGGAACAAAGGCGACTCCCAGAAATCGGCTTTCCGCACACTCGCTGCCCCTGGGCTTTTCCCTAAGAGCGGAACATCCTCTGCGCGCAAGCAAGGCGCTGAACGAGGCCGGGCCGTCGTTCGTTCGTTCGCCCGAGAGCTTCCCTTCCCTTCATTCACCCCTGGCCCCGGTCAGACGGGAAAGAACCGGTCTTAGTCCGTCTGGCCGTGGGAATCCCCAAGAGGAAGAGGAGGGAAAGCACTTTGCACGCGCTCAGAAGTGCCGTCTACGCTTCCGGCGAGCGGAGATCTCACCCAGAGCCCTCGAAGCGGAACCTCGGGCCGAAAAGGACACACACACACACTCTCTCTCGCGCGCGCCTGGAGAAGGGACGGAAGGAGGCGTGGGGCTGGTTTCCAATTGCGCGTGGGAGTGGAAGGGGAAGGAAAGAGCCAAAGGATAAGTTTTCAGGACGCGGAACAATTCGGCGGGTGGGGTGGGCGTGGGGGGGACGATGCCTAAGACGTCCAGAAACACCCTCTCCCCCGCAGCCCAGGTAAGAGTAATCGCCGGCATATTTACCCTGAAGTCATCCCCACCGACTCCATTGTTTCTCCTAAAAGAAGGAACAAGCCCGCTTCCGGATTCTGACAAGGTGTCGGAGCGGGTCAGGGGAGGACCAAACAGCCCAGTTCGTGACAGCGTTACTCTTTAAAAAAAAAAAAAAAGATTTGGGAAGTCTTCGCAGCCTTATTTGGATCATCCCAGCCCTCCAGGGTTACTCTCTGGTCCAACAACGTCTTGTGAGGAATACCTGAAACCCGGTTTTAATCAGGAAAGCGGGTTTAAGCGCGCCTTGTGAATTTGGGGGGTGGCGGGGTGTCAAGGGGCCTAGATTAGTGTCGTGGAAACGCAGGGAGAGACGGAAAGGAGGGAGAGAGGGGGGAGGGAAGGAGGGAGGGAAGAGAAAGGAAGGAAGGAAAAAAATGGGAGATAAAGGGGAAGGGAGGAAGGGGGAGGGAGGGAGGAAGAGGAAGGGAGGAAGATAAAGGGGAAGGGAGGAAGATAAAGGGGAAGGGGGAAGGAAGGAAAAATGGAAGATGGAGGGAAAGGAGGGAAGGAAGAAAGGAGGGCAGAAAAGCCCTTTGGGAAACTCACCTAAAGAAGTCGTTTTTACAGTAGAGTTTGCCTTCCCGCGAAAAGCATTTCTCCGTCAAGTTACATTTACATTCGCAACACTGGACGCATTTCACGTGCCAAGCCCGGTCCAGGACGTTGAGCAGGAAGCGGTCCAGGATGGGTCTTTTGCAGCCGGCGCAGTGAACCATTGTCTTTGGCTAGAGGTCGTGCTGGGGCGGGGGGGTGGGGGCGCCTGGGGGAGGGCTGGAGGGGGGGGGGTCGGATGCCGAAGTTGGCCGAAGAGAGAGAGAGAAATAAGTCCTTGCTTCAAACCCTTCCCGGAGTTCAAGAGAGCGCAGGAGGACGAAACGAAGGCGAGGAGTCCACCAACGCCAGCCTCAAGCAAGACCCCGATTTGGGGGGGGGGGGGTGACGGCAGGCAAAGTGTGTGTGAGAGAAAGTATCCCGTGCCGGCTCCCGTTGGTTGGCAGAGAAGCTGAAAGAAGCTGGCAGCTGGTCTTGGAACAAGGTCGGGTCAGGATCGCGGAGCGGGCGGGGGGGTTGCCCCACAGACGCCCCTCTTTAGTGCATCTCGCCAACCGCCTTTTCCGTCTCAATTGTTCCAATCACCTTCATCATCATCATCAAAATAATATCAGCGATTTCCCCTTTATCCCCCCGTCCAGAGGTTTTGGTGAGTCGAGAACCAAAAACGAGAGAGAAAGTTATTAATAATAATGTCCCTTTTCTTCTCTTCTCGGCTGTATGAATGTTTGCAATGGGAAGTTCTTCCAAAAAGGCCGGCTAATAATAACAACAACAACAACAATAGTGAAGTCGATCTGAGCAGGACGAAAAATCGGAAGAGGAAGGACCATCAATCGGTTGTAAAAAGAGACGGAAAAAGGCCAGGGAGATTCTCAGGTTTGAGGTAGAAGCCGTCCGAGGTCAAAGTGCATTCAAGGACGAAATGTTATTATTATTTTTTGTTTTAAAAAAATCCCTCCTCTTCCTCCTCCTCTTCTTCTTCTTCCTCCTAAGGAAAAAAATAATTCAGCAATAAATTAAAAAGGGGGCAGCGGTTGAGCGCAAGCGAACGGCAGGTCGACGAAACAAGAAACGGGAGCGAATCTTTCCCACCTTGGGCCGGATGGGACGAGCCGAGACGGAGTTGGGGTGGGGATCAGAGACAATTGGGGTCTTTTCTCTCCACAAAGTGTTTCATTTTAGGAACCGAGGGGAAAGCAAGGAATCGCCCCACTCTCTTCCCTTTAACGGTCCTATTTTTCCCCTCCATGGCTTTTGCGAATTTTTTTTATAAAACCCAATGAAATATACATTATACATTATATATATATATAAATATACATTATACTATATATATTATATAGTCGTCCTACAAGAAGCGGCCTTTCTGCCTTCTTTCCGCTCGTCCCTTTGCTTCTAGATTGGGCTCCGCGATTTGTCTCGATTTAAAAATGAAAAATAATAATTCTGGGGGTGGGTGGGAGAGGAGTGGGCGAAGGAGGGAGGGCGAGAAGGGAAGGAGAGCAAGGGGGGGGAGGAAGTGGCAAGTGACCTACCCCCTTTACGAGCTCCTGGGTGATGGGCTCCCCCACCTCTTCGCCTGGTCCATGGGTGCTGGATCGAGGCTGCGTGCCGGGTGGGGGGCGCAAAGGAAAAGACGGGGGAGGGAGATGGACCCCGCGCCGGAGGGAGAGAAAATGCCTGGAGGTCCCCCTCTTTTGCCCACCTCTTGCTCCCCCCAATCCTCTTCTTCCTAGGGCGGCGTGGCTGCGGGGGAGAATGTCGCCCCCCCTCCCTACCTGGCTGCTTCGCCAAACGCGCGCCCGCGCGCGTCTGTCTATCTCTCTGTCTGTCTCACTGCCTGCTTTCCTACCCGGCTTGGCTGCGTTTCGGCTTCTGCTTTGCCCCGGCCGGCTTTAGACTGCGGCTTGGCCTCGGCCTCGCCTCCGAAGCCTTATGCAGCGAGCGGCCACGTCACGGCAGCCGGCGGCCAATCGGCGCCCGGATGACTCCAGCTGCCCCCTCCCTCTCCTCTCCCCTTCCCTTCCCTCTCCCCCTTCCCCAACCCGCCTGGCCTCGGCTCCCGACGCTTCGGAGCGTCTTTGGCGGCTGCCCGCAGAGCCGGCAGCTTTCCGAGGGGCGGAGAGAGAGAGAGAGGAAGGAGGCGACCCGCTGCCCCCCCCCACACCGCCCCCTCCTCCGAGAGAGCGGTACGTTTGGGTCAAGCCGCGCTGTCAGCCCCACACCCCCCCTGTGGCAGGAGGGTTGGGTGGGGAGGAAAAGGATGGAGAGATGGGGCGGGAGGGATTCGAGCGCGTCTGGAAAACGCCTGCCTGGAAGTTTTCGACGGGGCGGACTGGGAAGAGGAGCTGGGCCCAGCAAGAGTTTTTTTTGGGGGGGGGGGTCCGACCTGTGCTGAAGCTTCCTGGGAAGGGGACGTGGGACCGGGAAAGCGCGTTGGAGGAGGCCGGAGGAAGATCGGGAAAGTCCTTTTAAAATTTCCCCTTCCTTTTTTCTGTCTCTCTTCCCATTTCTCTTTCCCTCTCTTTCTCTTTCTTGTTTTAAAATTTTCTTCTGTCTTCATTTTCTTTTTCTCAGTTATCATTTCCCGCTCTTTCTTTCCTTCCTTCCCTCCCTCCTCTCCTCTCCTTCCTTCCCTCCCTCCCTCTCTCCTTCCTTCCCTTCCTCTTTCCCTCCCTCCCCCGGAAGAGGTGAAGGGAGGATCAAGCAGAAAAGTCATTTCCATGTTCACTTCCCCGAGTGGATACCCCAAGAAATCCAGCCGACAGAGCTTCCATTCTGAACCCAGAGTCTCTTCGGCGTTCCTAAAAGTTTCCACTCTTTCCAAAAAGAAAAAAAAAGGAAAGGAAAGGAAAATAAAAGCAGGTGAAATTAAAGAAGCGGCCCAAAAGGAAGCCAGGTCTTATGCATTGCCCAAGAGAGGAGGGGGCGGCGTTTACCAGCATCCCCTCGGACGAAGGCGAACCTAAATGTTTAGAATTGGCCAAAGGGAAAACAACTGGGACCGAATGTAATTTAGGTCCGTGTGTGCGTGGGAGGTGGCGTCTGCCGAAGCCACGGACGGCGTCAATGGAACGCGAGAGCCTTGAGGGCTAGAATCTTGAGCCCGAAAGTTTTGCAAGCCGGAGGGGGCTGCAATCAACCTGGCTTTGGTCAATCTTGGTGGGGCGCCAAAGGTGCGCGCCTACACAAAAGGCCCACCTGAGCTTCCCTTACCTGGGGGTCTGCGGCCCCTTTCTCCCCACAGGCAGGACTACCTTCGGAGCATCGAGGGATCCCCGCCGCCAGCTGGCTGAATGAACCGCTGACTAGTGAACGGAAGGAAGAAGGCATTCCCCACGCCAGAGTTTCTAAGGGAAGCCTCCCGTCTTTGTGCGTGGGAAATGTGGATGAGCGATTACAGGTTTCCTCCCTCCGGTCCATTTTCTTTCTTTTTCTTGAAAAATGACCTGAATTTCTTTTCAAAGGAAAGTGGGAAATTGACTCCCCCCCCCCAAGTGAAAATAAACACGAAACCCCTGGAGAGGCTGCGATTCCACGCAGCCCTACATGGTGATAAGGCCCAAGGGCCACCGTGGGCTTCTTTTGATGGCCCTACCAACGAGAGTGGCATTCACAGATAAGGGTTTCTATTTGCGGCGTTTTGTTTATTTAGGACGCTTATTCTCGTTTCTGTTCTCTCTCTCTCCCTCCCTCTCCCTCTCCCCCCTCTCTCTATCTCTGTGTGTGTGTGTGTGTGTGAGAGAGAGAGAGAGAGAGAGAGGAGGGTGGAGATGGAGAGAGGCAGAGGGAGAAAGAGAGTGGCGGAGGGAAATAGGGAAAAAGGAAGTGGGAGAGGGAGAAAGAGAGAGGGAGAAAGAGAGAGAGAGAAGGAGAAAGAAAGGAAGAGGGAGAAAGAGACGTGGAGATGGAAAATGAGGGGAGGAGAGGGAGAAAGCGGTAAAAAGAGAGAGAAGAGGGAGGAAGAGGGAGAGGGAGAAAGAGACATGGAAATGGAAAATGAAGGGAGGAGAGGGAGAAAGAGAGGAGGGAGGGGAAGAAAGAGAGGAAGGAAGAGAGGGGGAGAAAGAGAGGGAGGGAGAAAGAGACAGGGAAATTGAAAATGAGGGGAGTAGTGGGATAAAGAGGGAGAGGGGGAAAGAAATGGAGAGGGAAAAAGAGAGATAGTGAGGGGGGAGAGGGAGAAAGAGGGAGGGGGTAAAAGAGAGAGCAGGGGGGGCGTGCCAGCGCGTGTCACAGATAAAGCTTCGGGAAGTTGAGAGCAGAGAGAAAACGGAAGTCATTCGCCTAATTCAGGGCGCACAAGGGGCGCTCGCCAACTTCCCCCTCCCCCCTCCCTTAAAAGCTGACGCTGTGGCACATTTTAAATCCCCCGCCGCTCCCCACCCTCCGCGCCCCGCCCCCGCGATCTACTTAGCCTCTCTCGTTGCCCAAACCTTGCTCGCTCTTGCACCTTAAGCCTGGGGTAGAGAAGACCGGGGGTGTTGCTTTGCAAGTTTGTGTGTGTGTGTGTGTGTGTGTGTGTGTGTGTGTGTGTGTGTGTGTGTGGTGTGGGAGGAAAGCTAGATTTAAATCTCTCCCTATATCCCAATCTCTCTCTCTCCCCCCCTCCCCGCTTCAAACAAAGTTAAAGTCTGTTTTAGACAAACCGCTGAGCCAAAGATTCTCGCCAACCTACGGGATATGAAGGGACCCCAAATGAACGTATTTTAAACCCCCCTTCTCCTCCTTGACTGGGAAAAAATCCAACAAACAGCTCCATAAAAGAAATAAAGAATATTTTTTTTAAAAAAGCAACACTGTCATTGTTAAAGGGAGGGAAACCTCAAACGGGACGGTTTTCTTTTTATTTCAGAAATGTGGCTGGTTTAAAACAGAAATGGAAGTGGCGACGTACTATTCCACCCCCACCCACCCCGCTAAGTTATTTATTCGATTTTGGGGGGGGGGGGCAGATTTAAGTGTTTCCCTGTTTACATTTTCCACCGAACCAATCTTTTTTGAAAGCCTGAAATGAAAATCTGGGCGCTTCTGCCGAGGATGGAGAGTTGGAAAACCAGCTAGTTTGTCTACATCTCCCCCCCCCCCTTGTTTAAAATGGTTAGGATGGAGCGGGGAAGGCCTTTTCCTTAAAAAGTGGCAGGCAAAACGCACAACGTTAAATCAAACGAGATAAAGGCAAGAGCCACAGTTTTTTGGGGGAGGGGGGGCGGTTTAAAGCAGGCACTGGGGGTAGGGGAAAAATCCCACCGTGTCATTCGCGGAGTTGATCGATGAATGGGGTTTGCCAGAAAATCTCAAGGCTCCCTCCAAAACCCACTCTCGTTTTAGCATCCCGGCTCCCCCCCTTTTTTTGGTTATCTCATGAATATTGCCCTCCCCCCCCGAGTTTCTATAATCTTCCAACTGAACGAATAAATCCATGACCGTCTGCTTTTTTTTAAGCCACTCGGCGGAGAGAAAGAAAGACCTCTTGACCTCACGTAACCCCTTCCCCAAGCGCCTTAAATCCGGAGTGAAACTCTTTTTAGCCGCAGCCCTTCCAAAACGTCGCTCGGGGTGGGGATGGGTGGGGGAGGCTTCGTTGGAAATCGTGTCTCTCCCCCCCCCCCGCGGAACGAATTCGAATTCGAGCCGATGGTCTGATCCGTAAACCAATTAAGTCGAAATCCTCTGGATTTTTTTTTGTGGGGGGGGGGGGGAGAAAACACAGGGAAATTTAGGGACAGATTTGGCTAAAAGCCACACTGGGGTTTGCTACTGGTTTGAAAGACATTTGGGGGGGGACACCTTTGGGGTGACGGAGCTAATTTGGATACCCCGAAATCTCATTTAGGGCTTATTTTCTTGAGATCTAACGAGATTGGATCCCGAGCAAGGACGGCGCAGTTCTCCGGATTTCATGCGGTTCGTTTCTGAGTAAACGCGCTTCAGTTCAAGTTAAGAGGCACCGGCGTTTCAATGCGATCCCACTGAACGGCCGTTTGGGCCGGTCGAAGTGGGATTCGGCGCAACTTTGGCTATTGTGTGTGTGTGGGGGGGGGGTTTCTTGCTTTCAAAAATCCGTGGGGGGGAATGTGACTTAGAATAAAGGCAGCGAGGAAAGGTATTTTCCCATTGAAACCAACCAAATGCTCTCCGCCGTAGCTTTTAGGCGAGCGAGAAGTCATGGACGGCTACGAAAAGTACTGTAGGAAGGAAAGTGGCGGGCTGTGATTTGAGAACTTGTGGGTGGGGGAGAGGCGGGAGGGGCAGAGAAAGGGGAAGAATAGGGAAGAGAAAAGGGGACTCTGTCAGAGAAAGAATAAAAGGGCCGGAAGACAGCGAAAGAGGGAGGGACAGAGGAAGGGAAGGAGAGAAGGAGAAAACGTATCAGACAGATGGAAAAAAGAATGGAAGATAAGGGGAAGGAAGGAAAGCGAGAGAAAAAGAAAGAAAGAAAGGAGGGAGGGAGGGAAGGAAACGTACCAGAGGAGAAAAAGAATGGAAGATGGGGAAGGAAGGAAGGAAGGAAGGATGGATGGATAATGGAAGGAAGGAAGGAAGGATAGTGGAGGGAGGGATATGAGGGAAGGAGGGAGGGAAGAAAGGATAGTGAGAGGGAGGGATTAAGAAGGGGCGGGAGGGAGGAAGGAAGAGAAGGAGAAAAAAAGAATGGAAGGAAGGAAGGAAGGATAGTGTGAGGGAGAGATAAGAAGAAAGGAGGGAGGGAAGGAAGGAAAGGAGAAAAAGAATGCAAGATAAGGAAGGAAGGAAGGATAGTGGGAGAGAAGGATAAGAAGGAAGGGAGAAAGCAGAACACAGGGAGGCGGTGAAGAGGAAGGGCGGTGATGGGGGACATCAGATGCGCCATCCTCCTTCACCCCTCCAGAAGGCCAAGCCGTATCCTCCCCACACCCTCCGCCCGGGCGGCCTCCCGTGTGGCGGGCAGAGGGCTCGCTTCCTTCCGCCAAAGGCTGGCTGGGGTGTCGGTGGCTGCGGCGGCCCCGCGCTCGTTCCGGCTCTCCAAGGCGGACAGCTGCCCCAGCGGTGCCAAGGGACCCATTCGCCTTTGACTCCAGGCGCCCAAGTGAAAAGGGCTGTTGGCGGGATGAATGAGACCTGGGGGATGAGCAGGGGGCACGAGGGTGGGGGGACCTGCGAGCGGCAGAAGGGAGAAACCACACAAGCTGTCGTTTAGCTTCCTCTCCTTCCTTCCTTCCTTCCTCCTTCCTCTCTTTATCTTGCATTTTATCTTCCATTCTTTTTCTCCCCTTCCTCTTCTTTCTCTTCTCCTTCCTTCCTTCCTTCCTTCCTTCCTTTCCTTCCTTTCTTCCTTCCTTCCTTCCTCCTTATCTTCCATTTTCCTTCCTTTCTTTCTCTTTATCTTGCATTTTTCTTCCCATTCTTCTCCTTCCTTCCTTCCTTCCTTCCTTCCTTCCTTTCTTCCTTGCTTGCTTCCTTCCTCCTTATCTTCCATTTTCCTTCCTTCTTTCTCTTTATCTTGCATTTTATCTTCCATTCTTTTTCTCCTTCCTTCCTTCCTTCCTTCCTTCCTTCCTTTCTTCCTTCCTTCCTTCCTCCTTATCTTCCATTTTCCTTCCTTTCTTTCTCTTTATCTTGCATTTTATCTTCCATTCTTTTTCTCCTTCCTTCCTTCCTTCCTTCCTTCCTTCCTTTCTTCCTTCCTTCCTTCCTCCTTATCTTCCATTTTCCTTCCTTTCTTTCTCTTTATCTTGCATTTTATCTTCCATTCTTTTCTCCTTCCTTCCTTCCTTCCTTCCTTCCTTTCTTCCTTCCTTCCTTCCTCCTTATCTTCCATTTTCCTTCCTTTCTTTCTCTTTATCTTGCATTTTATCTTCCATTCTTTTTCTCCTTCCTTCCTTCCTTCCTTCCTTCCTTCCTTTCTTCCTTCCTTCCTTCCTCCTTATCTTCCATTTTCCTTCCTTTCTTTCTCTTTATCTTGCATTTTATCTTCCATTCTTTTTCTCCTTCCTTCCTTCCTTCCTTCCTTCCTTTCTTCCTTCCTTCCTTCCTCCTTATCTTCCATTTTCCTTCCTTTCTTTCTCTTTATCTTGCATTTTATCTTCCATTCTTTTTCTCCTTCCTTCCTTCCTTCCTTCCTTCCTTTCTTCCTTGCTTGCTTCCTTGTTTCCTTCCTTCCTTCCTTGCTTCCACTTTATCTTCCATTCTTTTTTCTTCCTCCCTCCCTCCCTTCCTCTTTATCTTCCATTTTTCTTCTCCTTTATCTTCCATTCTTTTTCTCCTTCCTTCCTTCCTTCCTTCTTTCCACCATGCCCTCCCATGCCTCCCTTCCCCATAAAGAAGCCCAGCTTACCACTTTCTCTCTCACTTCCCCCCTTTCTCTTCCAGTCAAAGAAAAGAACAGAAAACATGATATTGGAGCAGTCAAGAGAGGGGGGGGCTTAAAAAGCAGAGAAAAGCCAAAACCCTCACAAGCTAAAACCCAGCAGCCTCTGTGATGCCAAATCAGGATGTTTATTGTATTTATCTAAAGCTCAGGTGGGCCCCTGTTGCTCCCTTATGCTCTTCCATCCCCTTAAGCACCTGGTAGGGGGATGTCTGGCCTGGGGTTTGGCAAGGACAAGTTGTGATTTTGACAAGAGTTGAAACATCTCCAGTGTTAGGCCAGGGAGTGGGCACTTGGTGGACCCAAAACTCTGTGTGAGAAACATCTGGAGCTTCTCTTGTTGAAAACCTCTGCCCTGATCACCTGGGAAGACTATGAAAATTGGTCCTACAAAGCAGGGGTGAAATCCAGCAGGTTCTGATAGGTTCTGATGAACCAGTAGCGGAAATTTTGAGTAGTTCGGAGAACCGGCAAATGCCACCTCTGGCTGGCCCCAGAGTGGGGTGGGAATGGAGATTTTTGCAGTATCTTTGCCTTGCCGCACCCACCAGGCCACGCCCACCAAACCAGGCCATGCCCACCAAACCAAGCCACACCCACAGAACCGGTAGTAAAAAATTGAATTTCACCACTGCTACAAAGACCAGCCTCTAAAGGCTAAAACAATACAAGTAGTATATTTGACTTCCAACCATTCCTTTAGTGCAGTGTTTCTCAACCTTGGCAACTTGAAGAT